>NW_026555329.1:2732500-2867500 GCF_021234165.1 Pteronotus mesoamericanus | reverse complement strand
GTGGCAAGTTCCCTGCTTTCTTTGATCTTTGATTTTGCTCAGTAAAAGTGACATAACTGAATCTCAGAGGGTGCTTGTAAGAATTACATGAGAGGACATGTGTAGGGACCTCGTAAGGTGCCTGGTCCATTGTAAGTGCTCAGTAACTATATGACGAGCTGTACTAACACCTGTCACTCTGACCCTGGAGTTACGGAGAGCTTTTCTGACCCACTGAAGTAGCCTGTTAAATACCCAGTGAGAACGAGGGACCGCTACTGTGCCTGTGTCCTTTGAGCAGCATCGCTCAGTCTCTCTTGAGAGCTGTGACTGACCCTCCCAACTGCCCCCAAATCCTACCCCTCCCTACCCCTGACAGATGATGATTTTGTCCCTTTCGGAAGCGTCAGCACATCTAACCTTTGAGAGGAGGTGGCTCACTCCGGTGACAAGGCATGATCTGCTGCCATCACTGCAGGTTATCAGGTGCCTCTGCTGGACCTTTTCTTGGACCCTTCTAGGATTCATGGTCCTGTTAGGAGAAACCCCAGTTGAAATAGGCCCATGACAATTAACTTCAGTCAACCATACTGAAGACGGTGAGGGCCCTCCCCTGCCGTTAGGACTGGAGTCCGACCTGAACCATCTCCCCATCATGCCCCAGGCTTGGAGCCTACGGAATGTAGAACAGAACACGAAGCCCCGGTTCGCTGTGCCAGGAAGGACTCCAACTCCAGGGAGAAGAGCAAAGACCACCCCCTGCCCGCCCTCAGTGCCAGCCCCAAGGAATAGAGGTCCAAATACCTCTGCCCAATGCATCTTGCGTTGCTGAGGACAACACAACCAAGTGCGCGACTGGAAGGAACAACACTTTGACTCAGAGAGAAGAGACAGAGCAAAATCAGCTGCAGGAGTGTGCCTTGGCCCCTCAGGGCTATCGTGGCTCCCCGCTGCCCCCGCGGCCAGCTGTCCAACACACACCCCTCTCCCGCTGCAGCAGAAGGGCTCTGACCCCGTTCCCATGGATTTGGAAATGCGTACACCTGAGGGCCATTGATGTACGTGCTTAAGCAGAACAAAGAAACACTCATGGAGCCTGCAACAGGGAAAGATATTCCCACACTAGGTGATTAAGTGTAGGCTGTGTGAGATCATTATTCATCGGTAAGAAAGTGTTCCAGGCCCAAGGCCCAGTCTTCAGTGGCTGAGCAGGGGTTGAAGAACTGCAGGAATGAGACCACCTTTCCTAGTACAAAGTGATGATGGTCCTCTCTCTGCCTGAGCCCGACTCGTGTAAGAAGGAGATTTGGAAGGAGAAAAGCTCCAGGCTCTGCTATGTTTCCTGAGAAGAACAAAGTGAATGAAGACAAGCTCATCAGCTGTGACCTTTGGTGCATCACTCAACTGCTGGTCTGCCTTTCAGCAGAAGGAAGTGCCCAAGGAGGAAATCTGCAGTGTGGGCTGCTCCTCGGGCTGGGCACCAGGAATTCCAGCCCAACTTAACATTTCCTTGGGCAACTCAGCAAATGCTTGACTAACTGTTGGCAACTGAAGATTCCTGAGACTTCTCTTATGAGGTTCTCCCCAGTTGACGCCTTCCTACGCCCTTGCCTTTCTGAAATGTCAGCTTCCCTTAAGATTTGTAACTTGACTTTCGTCTAGCAACTTTGAAATTGAATGCTCTACCTCGACTGACAGGCCAGCAGGCATCAAGACCGCATTTGCTTCCTGCCCTGCACTTTCTCAGTGGAGGAGGGATAAATGCAGAAGGGTAGAGAGGAGTATGACAGTCTGCGTGGGGTGTTCCCCACGCCCACCCCCTGCATACATGGGCACACTATGTTGCCTGCCTCTCACCTTCTCTTTCGGCCACCAGGCCTACAAGTTCATGGCTGGAAAGAACTGCCTGGAAAAAGACCCCATGGCGTCTCCATGTTGCCACCACCTGGCAGGGACTGGGGAGCAAGGAACTGTGGGTTTTCTCTTGAGATGGATGCTCCGGTGCTCTTCCCAGATCCTTCTCTGGGACCGAAGTATCATTCTCCCGCGGTCAGGAGCTCTGCCTGCTGGTGCTTACAGTTGAATTCCTGCCCAAGAATTGCATTTGGCTGAAGAAGGCTACTCTGCCCAAGATTATGGCCCTCCACAAGGGCATCTTGCATCCAGTGATTGGCCAGTGTGTAGGGTACAAAGGCCTAACCTTGTTGCTTCAGTCGGGCCAGCTCTGAATGGCCATCCCAGCTCCTCTGGGCTGGCCAAGGCCTCTGTCGTGACCATAGTGCAGTTCAACCTCTCCTTCTGCTCAGTCCTGCTGCCCTTGTGCACCCACAGGGTGGCTCCCAGCTCCACTCGCCAATGAACCATCTGTGCACGATCTCATCTCGGAGTCTGCTTCCCAGGAACCCTGACCTGTGACAACCTTCCCAAAGGGAGGGAACAACTCTGGAATGTGAGAGGGAGAAGATGCAATGACAACCGTTGTCAGTGATACAGATTCAAAATTTCGACTCTGTACCAACTTCCCCTCCCTCTTTCCTAGGTGGGTTGGGGAAGAATATAGTTGCAGGTGGAATTGCAATCAAGTGTGTGCTGGTGAGGTGGTTGATCCACAGCTTTTCCTAGAATGTCATCATAATTTAAAAAAAAAACAAAACACATATCTGCAAATCCTTAAGCCTTTAATTGATCTTGGGCAAATTTCTGCATTTTGAGGAAACCTAAATATGAGCTTGTGGGAAGGCATGAGTGCTGGTGTACGAATAGGTGATTAGCAGGTCGCTTGATGTATGTGATTGGAATTAAGTGGTATAATTTGCTTGCACTGTGTCTAAAATTCCAACAGAGTTCTGATATTTGAGTTTTGAAAAATTAATAGTCTCTTATCAATATGCAAAAATAGGAGATTCAGGAGCTCAGTGAGATTAGTAATGATCAACGATTAGTTCTCAGCTAGCCTAGAGCAAGGCACATTCTTAGAAGGGAGTGGGAAAGCGGGTGTGTGGGGCTATAGGGTGAGTTGCGTGGGAACAGAGCCGGCTGTATTCGCCTTCTGATTTCCCAGCTGAACACCGTGGTGGTCTGAACTAAAACCGTGTTTTCCATATGTGGAACTGAAGGGGATTGTAAGTGGTATACTAGTATTTATTATTGTCATTATTATACATGTATTGTTACAGTTGCCCTTTATTTTTGGCAAATGTTTCCGGTCTTCCGTCTATGGGTGGTGATGTAAAGTTTTCTTTTAAAGTAAATTTGTTCAAGGGGAGTGTAATGGGGGGGGGAGAATGGGGACAACTGTAACTGAACAACAATAAAAAAGGAAAAAATAAGTGAGTAAAGTAAATTTGTTTAAATTCAAAATGAACCTATTTAAATAAAATATTTACTGGTACAAGTGGCCTGTAAATATTGTTAAAAAAGTTGTCACAGTGGTGGTATATGAATCATACCACCAGTTTAGATGTAAGACCAGTTGGTCCAAGGTGCTAAAAAGAATTAGAGGAAAGGAATTATTATTGAAAGAAGTTAGCAAATATTAAATAAAATAACAATGACATCATGTATCATTCATGTCAAATTGTTAAAACTGCTTAAATTTTTGTTGCTGCTTGTGGAGATGTTCCTAACGAAACTAGTCCCCCCACCTGCCGCCCCCAACCCACAACCTCTCCTATTACATATTGTGTGAAGTTGTTTTAGGGCTTTTGGTTTCTAACACATTTGCATAGTCTACGAGATTTCGTTACTTATCACACCCATGTTATCATTGCTCATCAATTACACACCCATCATATATCAGTGATCATTAAATCCCATTAATTAAACAGACACGCTGAAAGGAATTACATTAAATCCCAAAAGAGGGTTTAATGGGAATCTGGGAAAAAAAAATCTCCCGTCAGGAATATTTCCAGACTAAATATAAAAATTCAAGACAACTAGTAGTTTTCAAAATTTTTTCGGCCACAGAATATTCCAGATAAATCCTACCAGGGAGACCATAGTAACGAGAAGTCTACAGAACTGCTTGGCGGGTGGGGGTGCGGGGCACTGAGAGTCCTGACGTGGTGCGTGGTGCGTGATGCGTGAGGCGTGAAGCGTGGAGGAACCGTCCCCTCCCTTCTCTGCGGTGTGTTCCCACCCCACTCGCCCTGCTTACCCTTGAGGTTCGTAAGGTGTGGCACTCTGAAAAATCCTGACCTGGAATTATTTTCTTTCTCGTTCTGTCTACACCTATCATTTTTGTGTCTGTGGCATAGTCAATGGGCTTTTATTTTATTATGGGATGATGCAGTGATTGCATATGTTCTTTGAGGATACTACAGACATGTCTTGTCCAAGAGCAAAAAAAAAAAAAAAAAAAAAGGAAGGAAGAAAGAAAAAGAAAAAAAGAAAGAAAGAAAGAAAAAAGAAAATCAGGACTTGGGGGAGAAAAGCTTCTGGCTTGTTTGTTGCTGTCTTTCACAAATATCTAGCATCATTCCAGATACACATCATCTGGACAAGTGAAAGAATGAATAGAGAAGAAAGTTAGGCTATGATGCATTTTGAGAAATGGAGTTCAAGGGACAAAGGGTATGCACATTTTCAAAACTTTTAGTGATTGAGTTATAAAGAGCAGCTGGCGGCGGTAGGACAAGCCACAGTAATCTCTGTGCAGTGAGCCTCCGGGCCACGATGGCGGGAGAAGGTAGTGCTTATGAAATAGAAAAGGAAATGCGAATTCCAGATTCTCAGAAAAGAAACACTTACTGGTGGGGGTTGGGAACCTGAAAGACTTGGGACAAAAATGATTTTGGTTTCCAGGATAAAGACGCTGCGTGAAGCATGGACATATCACCATAAATTCTTTATAAAGCTAGACAGAAGTTCAGTTCATGATGTAAACCGAGAGTTGCCTTAAAAGACAATTCAGCAGCTTGTGTAGCTGCGTTGGTGTCGGGGGATGAAAGTAGAAACACCTACTTTGGGAAGCTGAGCTCCCAAACCCGAACCAGCAGCTGCCTCAGTCATTTGGCTGAGAGTTTTGGAATCACAACAAAGCTCTCCCCAGGCCTCCCTGTCGCTCCGCCCTTCTCCACCCATTACGCTCTTTCAGACAACCCAGGCCTCAGGAAACTTACCCAGTCCCTGAGGAGCCCCTGACCTTCACAGCCCGTGACATTTATCCAACACCTCTTTTGTTCAATGTCTTTTGGCCTCAATGTCTTCATCTGAAAAGTGAGGTTCATGCTTCACAAGGTCCTTGGGCGAATTAAAAGAAATAATACTTGTAAAGTTCTTAGTGCAGTGACTAAAATGCAGGAAGTGTTCATCAAGTATACAGATTCAGCAAATATTTATTAAGTACCTATTATGTACCAAGCATTGTTCTAGGCACTAGGCACAGCAATGAGTGGTAGCTTTTATTGTGGGATCCTAGTGGGGTGGGCAGAGTGTGGGGTTATGGAGAAGCCTGACTGAGATTTTGATATGATAATCTCAATATCCTCCTTCTACAGAGACACCAGAGTGAGCAAAGAGAGGGGAACAAGGGAGAGGGTCCACATTGTTGTACATACCCTGAGAAACCTTGAGACCCTTCCTCCTTGGTAAGCCGGCACTCTGGACCGAGAAGCTCTCACGGTCGAGGCCAGTGCCCGGGACCCCTCTCCTTTCACGGGTGGCGCACATCTCCCATCCCTGCCCCTACTGAGGCCGGTTCCAGCCCCCCTCTCCCTGGAACCGCCTCCTCCCCTTGCCTCAGTTGTATTGTCAGAACAACAGGTTTAGTTCGGGTGGAATCATGCTCGTACTTCACTTGGAGGTGGCTTCCCCATCTTTCCCCTTCATCCACCCTTTCTCTCCGCTTGTCTTCCATACTTGTCTCGTTTACTACAGCGCCAGCCTCTGCTCCCAGATTTAAAATTTTAACACTCAAGAGAATCAAGGACACCAGTGATGGTGTGGAGATGTGGGCTGCACACATTTATAACCACAGGCTGTTCCGTGAACCACCACCGCGGAAAGGTGGAGAAAAATAATTATGTGTGAGCCACGGGTCTGCCACATCCCAGTGGGAGCTGTTTTGCTTGTTGGAAATTAAGAGGTGTAGTTTCCATGTCAATCACAGGTGGGAAACCAGGCAACCTGGTGCTACTCTTGTTCCTTTCTGTTCTGGGACATCTGTTACCATTCCCCGGCAGAGGTGGGAACATCCCCTCTGAACGCAGGAGAGTTTGTGTGAGCAGAGTTCTGGGCGAAATGCACGCATTTCCTGAGAGCTCCTGACACTGGGGCTCACTTTCAAAAGTTGCCCACCGCCTCACCTCCCACGGGCCTCACAGCAACAGAAGTTTGGAGCGATTCACTTTCAAAAGAACAACATCTGGGGCTCCCGGCAGCCTGGGAGCCTCTTATTGGTAGGAAGAGAATTTGCCTCTAGAGCAACTAAACACAGGAATGGCTGAGGTCCTGAGGCGGGGGTGTTTCTTGAGCATGTCACAGCATTAGGTGTAGCCTTGGGACACTTAGAGGTCCCCAAATCCAAAGTAGCAACAGCAGGAAGAACATGCTTTTCTGAGCCAGGTTACCCCAGTTCGCGGCAATGGGCATTGTAGATTTCTTCAGGAAGGGCTGTGCCCTCTGGCCTTGGAACACCTTCCCAAACCCACGTGCTATTTCCCAGGTCTCATCCCTCCTCCACTCCAGCCTGTTTTCCAAGGACAACCAAGAAAGTGGGGAAGCCAGAGTCCCCTGCTCCCACTTGAGTTAATTACTGTCCCTCAGCTCTGGTTTCCAGTGGCAGAAATGACTCCAAGAGCATCAGTGACCCAAGATGATTGGACACCCAGTGGATCTGCTCAGAGGTGCCCTTCACCCGCTCCACCCACTAAAGCCGAAGGGGCTGCTCTCTGGAGACAGCTGCCACCCCCGCCACAAAGCTGAGCGCCTTCTCTCTTGGAGTAAAATCAGAACTCTGGGGCTGGATTACCCTTGAGACGTAATGACCAGAACTAAGAACCAGAGTGTCTATCAAGGGCTTTCGTCACCTCACCTGACAGGTGGATGCCTCTGCTTTCAAGGCGGCTGTCAAAGTGGGACTGATGGCTGCTTTTCACTCCTGTCACTAGGGGAGCCGGTGGCCCGCTCACCTGCTTCACTTGGCTGCCTCTCGCCTGCCTCTCTGCTCAAACACTGTCTTGATTTGGCAGCACTACAAGACGGAATAAAAACATACCCTTCTACCCAAATTCCTGTCTCCTCTCATTTACACGGCAGATTAAATGATTTCTTCCCTTGTCTTGTATGGCTGGGATTCTCACCGCCTCCATTCTGCTCTCTCTACACGAGCTATAAGAAAAAAAGAGTTACAGAGTAACTAAGATTTCACAACTCTTTTCACAATAAGTTAATCCTCATTTTACGGATGAGGAGAGTTACTGTTATAACGTTCGTCCATTGTCTGTCCTTTAGTCTGTCCGTCTGTTAACCCTTAAGGTGGTCACTGGGAATCTATTATGAGCCAAGCGAAGTGCTGCTTCAAATTCTGACTTCAGGGCTCTTTGTAGTTCACTATAGAGAACTCAGGAATGGCCCTTAATTATGAGGGAGCTTGATTCATTCAACAAACATTTTGGGAAACACTTCTAATGTCCTGGCACATACTAAATGCATACAGTACAATGCAAAACCAGAAAAAAAAAAAACCCCAAACAAAAATTCATTCCATCACTGAGCTTACGTTCTCATTGGGGGAGACAGACAACAAAAAGAATACAATAAAATGTGTAACAAGTTAGTGGCACGTGCTGTGGAGAAGCCTAAAGCAGAGACGATGGAGGGTGTTTAGCAAATGTTAGGTAAATAAATAATTTCCATGAAATTAAAGACATGCTAACAACACATTTTGGTTCAGTCAAATATTTCTTAGCACTCTCTTCCCCTAAAGTATTTTGGGAGCCTGTAATGTCTCCTGTTTTTTCTTCTGTGAGCCAACTGTGCCCCACGATGTCCCCGCTGTGGTGAGATTTTCCTTGTGAATGAAAATGAAACTTCTGTGTGGTTCCTGATCCACAGCAAAGGCGCGAAGACAGAAATAACTTCTGTGAATTTCTCCAGCTACATTTAGTTAAGTTATATCTTTTATTCTTTTTTTTTTTAAAGATGTACCATAAAACCTTATTGATTTAGCTCAGCAGTTTGAAATTTATGATGCTTTGGACAGACTTGGCTTGAGATTGCCTTGAGGAGAGGTGGATGTAAGCAAATTAAGAATAAAAATAAGATTGCAAAACATTGCACTACGTAAGGGAATAAGTTGCTTTTTTATTATTTTGAATAACTTGTCTTAAACACATCAGCAGGACTAAATCATACTTGACTGATATGTTCACTATAAATAATTCTTACCTATTCCTAAAAGCAGGAGCCAACTATACACTTGCCACCTCGGTTTACACTCACAATATTGTGCTTCAAACTCATTTGGAGTGGAGAGTAATAAAATGGCTTTTATTAAGAAAAATTTTCTAAAATTCACACTTCACTAAATTGAGACCTACCTTTTAGCCAATTTTAGCTAGATTTTAATGTATATCACACATCTGAACCTGGGCTGTTCCTATAGCCTATTTCAAAAGACATATTTGTTCAGCCTTATCAGTAGGGTGCTCAATCATGCTTCCCTTGTATCAGGCACCCCCAGGGCAGGAGATAACACAAATGTGCTTGGATTTTAATAGCTAGAAATATGTCTGTGTAAGGTTGACTGTATTGACCGGATACCAGGTATCAGAAAGGAGCGTGAAAAATTAAGATAATCATTGGCGCTCCCAAATAGCTGGATATTGGAGTCCTATTTGCAAAACATAGATTATGCTGTCATGTCAGATTTGGGACACTCTTGGAGACGGACAGTGGCTGGCGACGTGTGGGAGCAATGTCCGACGCGGTGGGAATGTGGGCGGGTGCCGCAGCTGGCCCGAGGCGTTAGGTCAGTGACTTCATACACATAGAGGGTCCCCTAATTTTATTTCTGAGCTACTAACTCCATGAGGCAGATCTACTATTTCATCTTTTTATCATTTTTAGAAAATACAGAAATACATCAAGGAAAAAAAATCTTGATGTATTTTTTAAAACTCTAAATCCTGCTAATCAGAGATAGCTACTGTTATGATTTTGGTATATGAGCATTTCTGGTACGTCTCTCTTTGAAATTTTTTTCCTTTAATACAAACATATTTTAAAAAACAAATGTTAGGATTATATGGTTTATACCATTTTATATGCTGCTTTTTTCACATATTACAATTAAGTCATATTTTCATGTTAATAAATACTGAAAACATAAATATTTAATGGTTACATCATAATATATTCAACCTTTTTCTTGTTGAACACTTAAGTTGTTTTCATTTTTCTTGCTTATACTTAGTAAACATTCTTGAACATATATACATGTTATCAGGTCTGACAAATTCTTGGTTACTTTCCTTACCTTTAGAAAGGCTTATGGAGACATAAAATGTGTTCAGTATCTAGAGAGACTGAATGGCTTATTTGTAGCAAGAATGTTCTGGAGTTACACTGATCCAACCATATTTAATCACTCAGTTGTTTCCTTTGCTTATTAAATAAGAATTTATTAAAGTCACACTATGTGCTAGGCACTATGGGGGACTGCAAAAAGACTTTGAGGATTGTGCCATCTTGTTGGGAAGACATAAGTCAACGTTTAAGAAACCCTTGATTGTGTTTACTGGTAACTGATGACAGTTATGGGGAACTTCCTGTATATTGTTCTAGGGATTGTATGTATATACACTCAATTACATAACAGCTACTATTATTATCATGAACTCCATTTTTCAATGAGAAAATCAAAGCACAGAGAGGTTAAGTAATTTGTTCAAAATCACACAACTAATAAATAGTGGAACTGTGATTTGAATCCAGTTAATTAAGCTCCAGAATGCATACTCTTAACAGTCCACATGTAGAGAAAAAGTGATATAGAAGAGTTATCTTTACATAAGTATTTTCTAGAGGTGACATTTTTTCTTTTGCATTGGTTTTGTAAACTTTCTAGAATGGAGCAGCTTAGAGTTTTATAGTCAAGGCTTTGCTGATGTACTGTGCTTAGACTCTTCATGAGAATTACTAACCCAAGAAAAGCAAATCGTTTCATCTGGTTTGGGTAAATGAATTCTTTGAAGGTACAGTAGAAAAGCCATCATTACACCTGTCTTGTGCCCAGGAACTTCTGGGGAGAAGTTCTGGAAAAATAGCATTTTGTGCTAAACTCAATAGGGTATTTGATTTGTAATAACTAATTTAAAAATTACCTCATTCATATTTCTAGTTTAATTTTTACAAAGTTATTTGAACAGATAAAGGAACATTGAATAAACACTACTTTCAGCTACAAGGCTTTCAGGTGAAATAGTGCCAGGCCCAGGGTGTGCTGGTGCCAGCTCCTTCCGGTTTATATCTCTCTCCAACCTCATGTTCAGTGATGTGGTGTTGGTAGCTTGAAATGAGCCACAGTGGGAATATTTAAACTGCAGAACTCAGCAGACGCTACCATCCAGGGATTCTTTGGTTTCTTGGAGAGCTGGTTGTTAAACACTTACCAGCACACCACTGCACTCTCCAGGCATGTTAGAAAATTCATGAGAGGATTGCGTGACCCCAGGGGAAGAAAGAGGGAAGTGTAATGAGAATATCAATTCAAACCCTTTTTCCTCTTTGGTCTTGAATCTTTATGTCTCTTGCTTTCTTTTATTAGGCTATTTCAGAGTCTGGGGAGACTTTGTTCAGATAGTTGAGATATTTAGGTCGTTAAGGGGTGAGTGCAGTTGAAGAGCGAAGGTGTTTGGGGAAGGACAAAAGAATGATAAACAGCTCAGGGGTCCCATCAGTTTCGGCTGAGCTCAACTCTCCCTTCCAGTCCTACCGCCTTAATGGCACCTATAATTCAAGCAGGAGTCTTGGTGGACACCCACCTGGGAAGCCGTGGTGGAGGGTCTTGTCATCTGTGTGCACAGACAAGGAAAAAGACATGTTCCAGCTGGAAGAGAATCTCACACACCATCTGGCCCAATCCCCCTGTTTCCCAGATGAGGAAAACGGGCTCTAAGAGACTGAAGGGAGTTTCTTGAGGTCAGGGGCTGGCTCATGGCGAGAATCCGGGTCAGACTGCCTGACGTGGCTGTCAGCGCTCCACTTCCTTGCTGGCTGACATTGGACAGGTTACTCAACCTCTGTGTGTTTTCTCAGCTCTAAGATGAGAATGTTGTGGGGATTAAATAATACATGTGAAGAGCTTATATGTAGTAAGATCTCAGTAAATATTAATAGCACAGAGCCTTAGTGATAACACTGGTCTCTTTTGTAGCCAGAGAAAGAGTTCAGAAAAGAAAGCATACCATTAATATTAAATATATTAAAAGCCAGCATACCACTAATTAATAATATATTAATCCAATCTATTATTATATTGAAAACCAGCATACGCATTAGTAAAACATTAACATTTTGAAATCTCTGATGTAAGAATTTCCCCCCAAACCAGATTGCCAGACTGCAGGTAGGCGGTTTAGTCAATGATTCACAACAGCATTAGGTATTCCGTGTTTGTTTTTATTTTGTTTTGTTTTGTTTTTGTTTTTAACTTCAAAGGATTTCTAGCTGAATGAAGAGCCACCTAATCTCCAGATATCTTTAGACTGGCGCATGCTCCTTAGGGCTTCCCTTGGAGAACATTTCAGGACAACTCTCCCCTCACAAGTTCGAGGACAGGCCACATGCCACTCTATGTTCCCAGTGACTGTACCTGAGGGCTGTATCTTCCAGGAGGGCTCTGCCGCCAGCAGGAACGGTCAGAAGGAAGAGGTCCTGGCCCGGCATGCCTGGTTTATCCATCGTCTCGGGGGTCTGAGCCAGAGGCGTACAGCCAGGCGGGGCGCTGGTCCCACGCTTCCTCACTTAGGCTTCTCCTTCCCCAAGCCTAGAGAAAATGCCCCTAAGTTGTGAGTCAGCTGGGAGGATCTGTGGTGCACAGGGGCTGAATCTGGAGCCCAACTCTCTGGGTTCCTTTCCCAGCTCTACCACCTCCTCTTTCTCTTTCCTTTGGCAAAACACTTAACTTCTCTGAGGCTCCATTTCTCATCTGTGAAATGGGGATGATTCAGTCCCTGCTTCACAGGATTATTGAGAGAATCAACTCAAGTGATACTTGAGAAAAGCATGTAGAACAGCACCTGCTGGCACATGGTAAGCACTGGATTTCCTGTTTTGCTTTTATGTTATTTCTTAGGTTTTTATTGCGGCAAAATAGGCCTAACATAAAACCCACCATTTTAACCGTTTAAAAATACAGTCATACACCACTTAACGACAGGGATACATTCTGAGAAATGCACTGTTAGGCTATTTCGTCATTTTGCGAACATCACAGAGTGCACTTAACGCAAACCTAAATGGTATATAGCCCACTGCACACCTAGGCTATAAGCCTGCATGTTATGCTACAGAACAACCCAAGCACAAGAGAAAACAATGTGATCAAGAGACGCGGTAAACACGAGATGTATGAGGTTGCTGCCGGTGTAACATGGCATACTGTTTCACAATAAACACTTTTTTATAGGTAGAAAGAGTGCACTCTAAAATAACGATAAAAGTGTAGTGTAGTAAACACATAAACCAGTGACATAGTCATATCACTATCACATGTGATATATGATGTATCACGATGAAGCACTGTGCACTGTGCATAATGGTGCGGGCTCTGCCTTCATACGGCTGGCCGCGCAGAAGGTTTGTTTACGCCAGCACCACCACGAAGTAACACCTTGCACTGCAGCTTGTGAGACCACCATCATATATGCAGTCCACCATCGATTGAAAGGTCGGTATGCTGTGCGGAGCTGTATATAAGTTGGTAGTAGTAAGTACATTCATGCTGTTGTGCAACCATCAACCCATCCATTTCCAAAACTTTTTATCATCCTCAACTGAATCTCTGACCCACTTAACTATAACTCTCCATCACCTTCTCCCTTTTACCACTGATAAATTCTATTTTATTTTCTGTCTCTATTAATCATTCTAGATACCACATATAAATGCAATATACAATATTTGTCCTTTTAGTTCTGGCTTATTTCACTTAGCAGAATGTCTTTGAGATTCATCCATGTTGTAACATGTGTCAGAATTTCATTTCTTTTTAAAGCAGAAGAATATTACAGTGTATTGACATGCCACATTTTGTTCATATCTGTCAATGGACATTTGGGTTGTTTGCACCTTTTGGCTATGGTGAATAATGCTGATATGAACATTGGAGCACAGTTATCTGTTTGAGGCCCCACCTGTGATTCTTTGGGGTATATGCCTAGAAGTGGAATTGCTGGGTCACATGGTAATTATATGGTGAATTTTCTGAGGAACCACGATATTGTTTTTCACAGCAATTACATCATTTTACATTCTCACCAACAGTGCCCAAGAGTTTCATCTTCTCTACATCCTTATCAATGCTTGGTATTTTCTTTTTTTTAAAAAATAATAGCCCTTCCACTGAGCGTCAAGTGGTACCTCATTGTGGTTTTGATTTACATTTCTCTAATGATTAGTGCTGTTAAGCATCTTTTCATGTGCTTATGGGTCATTTACATATCATTTTTGGAGAAATATCTACTCAAGTCCTTTGCTCATTTTTAAATTGGGTGGATGTTGTTGGGGTGCAGACATTGCTTAACTATTCCAGACACTAATCCCTTATTAGATATATGGTTGCAAATATTTTCTACCACCAAGATAATAAGTGAATTTCCAGGGAAATAAATTTGAAGTCCATATAAAGAAGATTTTAGCAATTATATCTGCAAATGATGGTATGAATTGTCTTGAAAAGTAGTGAGTGCCCCCTACTGGAAATATTCACAAGTAGGCCTTCCAGGTCCATTTCTCAGACTCCTACTCTGGCAGATTGAAGCACATGGGCTCTGAAAACCTTCTGGCTCTCAAGTTATGTGATTCTAGATGCAACATAAAGAAAATTACTTTAGAGAATTTGTCCTTTGAGAACTTGGGATTGTGTCACCAATATGTTTTCTCGCAAACAATGACTTGCAGAAATGTCTTTGAGAATCAGAGTGGGTAGGCATCCATCCCCAGGATGAAAATGGGATTCATAAATCTTGGAAGACCTCAGGAGATGGTGACAAGGACACTCAGGCTGAGTCAGAGCACAGAGTTCTGGGGGGTGGGGGAAGGGTTGTTCCTTGGATATGGTTCTGTAAATGGACAGAGTGGAACTTCATGGGAACCCTTCCCAATTGCTGCAGGAGATTGGAAGACGAAGCCGGCTCTAGGGTGGGCTGGCATTAAGTGGTACTGTGACTCTACGTTATAGAACAGCAGGCAAAAGCATGTCAGGACTCCACCTTAGGCCACTGAGATGGGGAGCAGGCACAGCACCATGGCAGGGGCTGTGGAGTAAGAAGAGGACTTGCTTACAAACCTTCTTAATAATTAACAGCTTCATCTAAAGATCAGAGAGGGAATAAAGTGGGAAATAGGCTTGATGCTGAAGCAACACCTGGTGATCTGGAACTCCTCCCCTCCCCAGCCTCTCAGTGAGACAGGGTTGATTTCTCCACTGGGCTAGTTTGAGTTCCTTCCACCGGCAGCTAAGTGGCTGTACCTGTGGAGAGGGGCAAACTGTGGAGACATAAGAAAGTTACATGTTCATAGTTTAGAGATTAATCTTGAATTGATGTAGTCTCAGTTTGAGAAAGAGTTCCCTCTACTAGCTGATCTAAGCCAGTTCTGTTCATTCTGGGTACCTGTTGATTGTTGAAGAAGACTTTAAGATTAAGAAGTTAAGCTATTGAGTATAAGAAAATTATTGCTAGGGTTTTTTTATTTTTCTTATTTGGTTAGAGGTCCTTGATGCTTTTTTTTTCTCTCAATCAACTATTGGGGTATACTTTATACAAAATAAAACACATACACACACTCCTATATAACTACCCCCACTACTCAAGCAAGATATTGTACATTTCTAATGCCCCCCAAAAAGTTCCATTGTGCCTTCTTGCAGTCAGTTCCCTTCTTGATCCCTTATGTCTCCAGGAAACCACAGATCTGCTTTCTGTTAGTATAGATTGAATTGCTTGTTTTAGAATTTCAAATAGATGGAATCATATACTATGTACTCTTGTGTGTAAATTCTATCACTCAGCATAATGTTTTAGAAATGCATTCATGTTGTATGTGTCAGTGGTTTTAATGTTTTTATTGCTGAGCAGTCTTCCATTGCATGAATATGCCACATTTTTTAGCTATTTGCTAGTTGATGGACATTTGGGTTGCGTCCAGTTTGGAACTATTGTGAACAACGTATGTTCAACATTTATATATACGTCCTTTTTGTGGACATATGTTTTCATTTCTCTTGAGTAAAGAACTAGGAGTGGAAATGTTATGTCATATAATAAGCATATGTTTAACTTTACAAGGAATTGCCAAGATGCTTTCTAAAGTGGTCATATTCCACCGGCAGTATACAAGAGTTCCTTCACATCCTTGACAACACTTGATGTTGCCAGTCTTTAATTTTAGCCATTTTAGTGGATGTATTGAATTTAGTGAAAGCCATTGTTAGATTTTGTTATGCTTTTGCTGTTCTGATGGTAAAAAGTTCTTGGAAACTTTTTCATTAAACCCTTTATTTTGAGACAATTGTACATTCACAATACAATTGTAGATTCACAGTAATATGAGAGGTTCTATGGATACTTTACCCATATTCTTCCAATGGTGACATCCAGAAAAACTGTAGTACAACATCTCAGCCTATTGGACCTTTTAAAAATATACACTTCCCAAAGTTTAATAAATAAAGAGAAACCAGGTACCATCTTATCATGCCCTGTTGTCATTATCAACAAGACAAGCAAAGTATGGAGCATTAGAAGCTGCCCTAACCATAATGCTGATGAATTCTCTGAGCATCGCATTTCAGGGACTGGAATAACCACTGATCTGTTAATATTGGCAGCACTAACTCTTAGCTTCCAATCTGAAAATGCAATATACGAAATTTCAAATTAGACACCCTATGAGACAGCAAGACTCCAAGGGAACAGCAAGGATGTATTCAAAGTCATGACACAAGAGGTGTTTCTTTAGCGCTCTGCCAGTAGGATCTTCACTAAGTGTCTTTTTCCCCCCCCCCACGTAGACATTTTCATCATTCTGACTTTGGGACTAATTGTGAGTGGTAGTTTCATTCAGGGATAATGAAATAATCATGAACACCGGTTCACCCCCAACCTCATTTGAGCTAATAACTTAAAATATTTGGCTACAGCCCAAAATAAGTAATAAAATGAACTGATCTGAGTTTGAGCTTTTCAGGTCCCCCTCCACCCACATCGAGTGGAAGGACTGATGAGCAGCGAAATGGCTAGGACACAGGGAGTCTGAGGTGGGGGAGGACAAGAAAGGCCCGGATAATTTTCAGCCTGGATAATTAGCCCCTACGGTCTCCAGAGTTGATGGTAATAAGAGGAAGCAAGTCCTTGTGATAAAGGTTACAAGGTATTCCTAAGGAAGAAGTAAAGACAATGAAGGTTGAAGCATGAAATTTACTGTAATTACAAGTGTAATTTTTTAAAAAGTGAGAAAAAAAGATGAAAGTTTGCTCGATGAAAAATGAATGTAGGGACTCTTCCCCCATTTCCTCTAGCATCTTCCTTCAGAAGGTGACCATTTTAGCTCATTCCCCACATTACTCTGACAGGAGAGACACTGTCTTGGACATCATTTTTGATCTAATGGCCAAGTCAAGGTCCCCAGTGCTAAGCTCTTTCAACATCCCCTTCTCCACCACAAAACAGCTGCACTGTCTCTTTTCCTTTTTCCTTGCTCCTCTCTGTGAAACGTCTGTCCATCTTTTCAATGTGAATTTGTCGCCTTGTGCCCTGGGTCCTCCCTGCCCGTCCTAGAATCTGACTCCATCAGGAACATACGCTCTCCTTGTATCTTCCAGCTCTCCTGCCCTGGGACCTGCAAACATGCTTGAATTTCCCCCGTTCTTCAAAGCATGTCCCTCAGGCCTGCTACCCTCTTACTTTACTCACTTCCACCACTTCTTGCTTTCACAAAACATTTCTAAAGAGCAGCCTACGCTCTTCAGTTATTTTCCTCACGACACACTTGTCTCCTTGACCCTGGGCAAACCTTCGGTTGCCCTTCACCAACACTGTTTTCTAGGAGTTGTCGGCACCCTCCAAACCCCCAGGACCCATGGCCTTTTCTCCTGTGTATTATAACCCTTGTCTCATTGGACATTATGGAGACAATTGGGACTTCCCTCCCACTTGTCACCCTGTGTGTCCTGGGGTTCTGAGCTGTCTCTCTCTTCCCTGGCTCCATTTCTAGGATATTTTTGCCACTCCCTCTGCCCTATAGACTTAGGTCTCTTCTGAGATCCCCTCCTGGGCGTTTGTGTCATCTTTTCCTATAGTCTTTCTTCCAATCATCTTATCTCCCCCTTCCTTTCAATTACAGCTTTTAACCAGATATCTGTGAACTCCGTTGGTTATACCTTTGTAACAGCATTTTTTTCTCACTCTATTTGGCGTTCTAGGTACCTGCATAAATTGAAGGGTTTTGTCAAGCTAAGACTGGGCTTTTGACTTGCTTTCATATCCCTTAGCATTATGCTCTGGGTATAGTAGAGGCTCAGATGACATTGTTGAATAGCGTTATCTTGCTTTTTGGATGTTGGGAGCTTTCATTTTGATGGCTTGTTGATTTTGTGGTGAAGGGAAGCCAATTAAACCCATAACTCCTCCCTTCTGTGATCTCATCCCAAGTGACACTCCTGGTCCCGGACATTTGGTAGTCTTCCCTGCACTGGTTCTCATCGATGGCAGGGAAGCCTTCAGGACAGAAGTCCTGGGAATAATTGAGTCATGATTGGCACCCCCTGCACCATTCCAAGCTGACAACAAGCGGGCATGGCAGCATATGCCTCTTCCAAGTGGCATCTAATTTCTCGGAGGTGACTTTATATTGCTTTACAGAGGCTGGCACGCTGCTTCGGGGGAGCCTACTGGGAATCGCACCTGATTCTGGTGCCTGACTACAGCAGACAGCTGCCTAGTTAAGGCAAATTTTACAGTTAAATTGTGTTCTGCTTGGGAATTGGAAACTACTGAGAAAGGACAAATGCAAATGAGATTCCAGTGCTATGCAGGAGCTTGTTAAGAGACATCCCTGCCACAAAGCCTGGAGTCTCTCAGGTTTGTCTTCAACTATTGTTTTGGGGAAACTTGTGGGACATTTTCCAAAGGGCTTTTGGAGAGGACAGAGGCGGCTCTCGTGCAATACGAAGAATGTGAGCTTTGGGACACAACTGTGGCATTGTCATTACTAGTGCAGCCATAGGCCATGTGGGTCAAATGCTGGCTTCACTACTTATAGGCTGGGTAAACTTGGGCAAGTTACTCCAGTCTCTGAGCCTTGGTTTTCTCATCTGTAAACTATAAATAATAATATCTTGTTAGAATTAAAAGTGTATAGATATAAAAACCTTAGCCCAGAACTTGGTATATAATAAGACTTCAATCAGTGCTAGCAATTTCAATATTATTATTAGTTAATAATTGTGAGATGCTCAGGAAGTTTATTAACCTCACAGCATCCTGTTCTCCATATCTGAGATGGTTGTGAGGTGGTTTGGTACAGGATGGGCACTTTGTAAATGATAGCCGTTGTTATTAATATTATTATTCTAACTAGCCAGGCATTAGGAAACCTGCTTCACTTAGCTTAGTGTGGGGGACCCTGTCCCACGAAGTCCCCTGGTTCACCACAGATAAAATAATGAGTCATTTCAGACATCTTTGCCTGTCAAGAAAAGGATGTGGCAATTCGCTCTAGTGGGGAATGCCCTGAGCCCTTCTCTGAAATGGCTTTAATTGAGAATGATATGTGCAGAGATATACAGCTGGCTTGTGTGGGTGTACAGTTCTTGATACCATACAAAGTGGTCCCCAACAGCTGAGGACAGTGGGTACCTGCTAGCTGAGACTCTCTGTGGAGCAAAGTACCCCCCAAAAAGGAGGATAAGACAAAAGAAGAGTCATACAAAGTAAGACAAAGAGGAAAGATTTTCAAGTCAGATGGATCTGGCTCCATGAATAATGACACGATCGTCTTTAAACATGACTTCCTTCTCTGAAAAATAAGGTTTAGACATACTGTAAGAGCACTTACATACAACTGTGGTGAGGATTACGTAGACTGGTGCATGTAGGGTGCCAAGGAGGGGACTCTGGCTCATTGTCGGTCTCCATAAAATATAGCTGTTTTTACCGAGAGTGTGTGGATCTAATGCAGGATTCTTGGGGAAGGGCTATAGAGGAAGAAGAAGAGGAGGGGGGCTGGGAGGAGGGAAAAAAGGAGGGGGCGGGGGAGGAGAACCAGAGAGGATGGGGAGACCACCTAAAAGACCCTAACTCGGAAGAGACAAACCCAGAGTGTAGACCGAGACTGTGTTCTATTCTCTTTATGTCCCCTGCATGTATCTCCCACTGTGTCAGGCAGGTCTTATATAGAGAGAGTCATCAACAGATATTTATGGAATTAGATGTCCCCTGGTGAGAGCTTAGCTCATTAGAAGTTACCCTCGAGAGCTTATATGTGTTGGATCATTGCTTTGAGGTTCTGGAACTCAAGACTATGGAGGGGCAGTGTCCTTCTTATAAGCCTGCGTCTGGGGGCCACTGGAACGCCAGCCATTCTTCCCATCTGTTCCTGTGGCCCAGAGGATCTGGTAAGGCCCCAAGAGTAATGGTTGGATTCTTCCTCAAAGAGCATCGCACAACCCCAGGGGGTCAGTCTTTTGTGAGAGCAACATACAACCTCATCCAAAGGTCACGTGCACGGTGTCCCCACAGCCCAACAGGGTACAGCCTGAGAAGCAGTGCAGGAAGAAAGGAGCAACTTCCTCAGGGCGGTGCGGGCAGAGGCTTCCAAGGCCTGAGGAGAGGAAAGCCCACGACCCAGGACAGAGCGAGTGCTGTATCCGAGCGTGGGCCGAATGGCAATGGGAAGGAAGAGCTGTTTGTTTTCCTCCCAGAACAGGAATTCTCAGAAAATCGATTCTCCCTCATTGACAATGCATACTAAGTGATTGAAAGGCCATTAAACCCATTAATGGGGTGCTCTTTAAATAAAATAAGTCCCTAAAAGGGATCTTAGACTTGGCAAAGTCAGTAAAGCTGACAGTATGCTGGGCCTGCCCAGGGACCATAAATATAACAGAACATATATGGGGGCTGGGGAGGGCGGAATGGGCAGGCGAACAGGGGATAAGGGAATCAGAAACAATGAATGGCTTGGTGTATAAAGGACAAACGTTGCCAGACAAGCTTAATGGCTTTTATTTTATTTTTGACAGGATTTACAAAACGAGTAGATGAAGGGAAGTTTGCATCTTGATTTCAGTTAAACATTTGGCACTGCATCCCACCAAATTTCATGCCCCAAATTAATTCAAATTGTCTTGGATGGAAGTGCGGTCACATGGGTTGAAAGTTGGCCGGCACCCTATGAACAGCAGGGGAAGGAAGGCGGCCTCCCGTGGCCAGCCTGGTGGTGAGGCCTCATTCTAATTCCTGTCGGAAAGTGGGGCTCCTCATTCTCTAGCTCCCCCATAATAATAATAATACAATAACAACACCTCAACTAACATGAATTGATCACATCCAATGTTTCAGCCACTTTGTCTGAGACCCTTTGTTCTTTTAGCCCTTGATGTTTCTCTCTTTACTCCTCATCTTCCCTTTCAAGCAGCTAGTCTGCTGCGTTGATCACTTCAGGGGACCAATGTGGTTGGTAGAAGATGCATGATAAAGAGAAAAATGTTTGGGAAAAGCAAAAAGACAGAGGGACTTTTGTCCTTAGGCAAGAAACCAATTTCCCTCAGAGGTGACAAGGGTGAGTGGACAGGTCTGTGGCTCTGTGGCATCCGGCCCTGCATCTGGCTTCCTAGGCAATGCTGTTGCCTGGTTCTCCCCTAGATGGAATGGAGTCTCCTGGGGACAGTCACAGGGACTGCTGCCACCCATATGGCTCAGAGGCAGAGAGGAGCCCGGTCCAGACAGACCACTTGGGCAGGAATGTAGACATCTCAGCAGCAGCCTGCAGGGACGAGGGTGATGAGTCAGCTGCCTGCAGCCTCTTCCTCCCTGGGAAGTGAACGCTCACAATATGACAGTAGGTTGGGTTCCAGGAAAATTCTTTTCTGGCACACTTAAGGTTGTGGAAGCAGTAATTCAGTGATTCCTCATGAAAAAAGAAAATACGGACTAGGAAACTGAGGCACAGAGAGGTAAAGGAGTGGAACAGACAGGAACTCAGGTGGGAGCCCCTGTAACTGAGGTTCTGACTTCACTGAAGGATGGCAAGGAAAGAACCACCTCAAGCCTATGGCAAATTTGAATAAATGTGAGTAAATAAATACCTCCACTGGGGACAGCAGAAATAGCCATGAAGCTCTGTTTTGTTTTATGTTGCCAACATTAATTCTTTCATTCCTTCCTTTCTTCCCTCCCTCCCTTCCTCCCTCCCTCCGTGAACGTGTGCTCAGGGAGCCCATGTGTGTCAGGCATTGGGCAGACAAGCCTGATTCAGGCTCAGTCTCTGTTCTCCAAGGGCTGGTACCTGACGAGGGCACACACACAAACGGCCACTTTCTTTCAGGGCTACCTTTTTTAAAAAAAATGCCCTGAACATATTCTCTGATTTGATCTGCTCTGAACTTATTTTTTAGAATTTACTGGATTTAAAGTTTAATATTTGATATTTTAAAAACCAATGAGCTAGATCACCATATATTTGGTCAATTGAGTTTTGACAAAGGTATTGAAGCAGTTTAATTGGAAAAGGATAGTCTTTTCAACAAATGATACTGAAACAAATGTATATTTATATTAAAAGATAGCTCTTCACCTTTATCCCACATTATATACAAAAGTTAATTGAAACAGCTCATAGACCTAAATGTAAAGGCAGGAATTATAAAACATAGAAGAAAGGAGATAATCTTCATGACTTTGTCTTAAAGTTTTATTAGGACATTAAAAGCAATAATAAAAAAAGACAAATTTGATTTGCTTAAAATAAAAAATTGTGATTCTTTGAAAGACATCATAGGAAATTGAATAAACAATCCAGATATATGTTTACAAAACATATATCCCACCAAATCCCCCTCAAAACTTGTCTTCAGAATACATAGACTGACAATTCAGTAATTAAAAAAACCCTCAGTTTTTTAATAAAGATTTTATTTATTTATTTGTAGACAGAGGGGAAGGGCGAGAGAAAGAGAGGGAGAGAAACGTCAGTGTGTGGTTGCCTCTCACACACCCTCTACTGGGGACCTGGCCCACAGCCTAGGCATGTGCCCTGAGTGGGAATCCAATTGGCAACCCTTTGGTACACAGGCCGGTACTCAATCCACTGGGCCACACCAGCCAGGACACAATTTAGTTTTTAAAATTGGCAAAAATAGAAACACAAATTTCACAAAATAAAGTATTTAAATGTTCAAAAGCACACGAAAAGCTATTCAACATCTTTAGTTGTCAGAGCAATAAAAATCAAAACAACAGTGGGTATTGCTACCTACCTATGAGATCAGCTAAAATGTAAAAACACTGACAATACTAAGTATTGGTGAGGATGTGGACCAACTGGAACTCTCATGCACTGGATAGGAATATGAAATTGTCTAATCTCTTTGGAAAACAGTTGGACAATTTCTTATAAAGTTAGTTGTGCCATTACCATATTCAACTTCACTTCTAAGTAATTAACCAAGAGAAACAGAAACATATATCCCTACAAAAATTTGTGCATGAATGTTCATGGTAGCTTTATTCATAATAGTTAAAAACTGGGAAAAACTCAAATGGTCATTAACCATTGAGTGGATAAGCAAATTATTGTATATCCATACAATGGAATATACTCGACAATAACAAGACAAGAACTTCGGATACATTGTGTTGAGAGAAAGGAGAAGGAAACCAAAGATTACATAATGTATGATTTTATTTCTACTTAATCATAAAAAAGCAAAACTAATCTATCATGACAGAGAGCAGGGCAGGAGTTTTCTAAGGTTTAGGGGTGGTGGGGACTGCTACAATGTATAAGGAAACTTTCGGGGGTGTTGAGAATAGTCTCTTTCTTAACTGATGTGATCAATTATGATGGGTGTATGCATTTGTCAAAAGTCATTGAAATGTATACTGAAAGTGGAGGCATTCTATCGTATGTAATTATACCTCAGCAAAATGAATTTAAAATGAAAAATGAAAAAAAACTAATCACAAGCATTTCAGTAATAGCATTTACTTTCTACCAAAATTCTTTACTTTTCTTATATATAAGAAAAACTTTACTTTTCTTATATATAAGAAAAATTCCACATCCTGACCATGTCCTAACTGCAATCTAAGGCTCTGGGAAGTAAGGATGCACTCATCATATAAGTAAGAAAGAGCAGAAGAGGAAAAGCTCCCTTCCAGTCCTGGAAGGAATCATTTGCTTCCTACTTAGTGCATCTTTGGATTTGTTTGGTTTTGTTTTGTTTTATTTTTCCTGCTCAGATTCCCAGAAGTAGGAAGCTGGCCATTTATCTACATAGCACCACAAATTCATAAATACTAAATTTGTTTCTTCCTTTCTTATTCTAGAATTTCCACAGTTGTACAGAATGTGGGATAGATTGGCCTCCCATGGAGAAGGGAGAGCAAAATTCCACACTGGCTTAAGAATTAAAGTATCTGATGCAAATACAACTTTCTCCTATTGTCTGGTGAAATCACAGAGTTTAGAAGTACATGTACTGTATTTTGGGGGGCATTTTATTTCATTGACAAATAATGTGCATTTTATAACAGAGGCTGCTGACATCTGTTATAAACAGGCTGTGGAACAGCTTTTGGGCACATCCCTCTCGCCAAAAGCTAGATTAAAACGCCTTGATACTGAGGGATGGGTGCCCATGGTGTGCTATGGAACACACAGAGACAACAAGAACTATACACCAAGGGCTTCCTGGAGGTGGAGTCCTGAAGGTTCTGAAGCAGACGGAATTCACTGTAGACTAAGCTGAGTCACCCTTGTGGAATTGATAAATTGGCAGGGGTGAATTTTTTGGTTTTGTTTTCAAAGCAAATGGCTTCTTGTGTGACCATGTTTTAGAGAACAGGGGCAAACATCAAACTGTGTGTCTTCTTGATATCTTAGATTGTGAAGCAACAGATTTTTTTTCTCTGTAAGTTTTCAAAACAAAGGACCCCCACCCCCGACACAGACCAGGGCTCCTGTCTGGACCCACGGGAGTAGCGTTCATTGGCAATTTTCACGTGGTCCTGGAGGGCCCCATGAATCAATATTTGCTTTTACCTCTGCCTGTTTGGGAAGTAGTAAATAGACCCAGCTGGTACATGACAATAGAACAGAAACACTGCCCTGTATAACTGTTAGTAGGTTGTATGTGGCGGTGGAAGACAAGGAGATTTGTTTGCAGTAGATATCTGTTCCTGGCTAGATATCCTTGTGAAAACAGGGGAGCTATTTTTCTCTGATGAAACAATGAGTTAGAGAAGCTCAAGGTCCTTCAAAGATGCTAAGGGTCACCTTCTGGGGCTACGACCTGGACAAGCAGGCCTTCTACCTAGGACCAAACCTGCTCTTGTTTTTGTTTGATTCTGTCTTCAAAATATAGACAATTTCCAAAGATTTATCATAGGCCCTCATCTGTGCTCTCAGGCTTAGCAATCCCGTTCACCCCATGGCTTCATGTTTTATCTTCATCCCATCCAGTGCCTACTCTGGTCTGACGTCGCATCTGGGAAGGTGCATCTAGCCCAGGTGGGGTCCTCTGGATGCTCACAACGGTACAAGAAACTGTACACAGCCCTGACTGGGTGATGAGTGTATGACAGAAACATGGTTAGAGTACAGACCACCTCGATGGCATGATAAAGGGCGTGACCCACGGTGTCAGGGGAGCATTTGTGTAGAGGTGATGATTTTGAAAGATGAATGGGGCATTGGTCAGGGAGAAAGGGGTCGGAGAGGGAAGGGTATTCCAGGTAAAAGGATCATTATAAAAAAGATATCAAACTGCCTTGGAGAATTATAAATATATTGGCTTGATTTATAATAGTGATAATGAAGTTCCATATATATCTTACAATGTGCAAGGCACTGTCCAAGTTTTTTTCATACTCCTGTCTATCCTTCCAAGCCCAGCCCAAATGATGCTTGCCCTATGAAACCTTTCCTGATCTCTCTTCTTGGAAACACTCTCTCTTGCCTCTGGAGTTTCACAGCATTTGACCTATGACATTTATTTCTTTATTTCTTGTAGTATAGTTAATAAAGTATATTTAATATCCTGTGTTTACTATAAGCTTGGAGGGCCCAGATATAGGCAGATGCATGTTTTACCTCCCACCCCCATAGCACCCAGCACAATATTTGTTACTTAAAGAAATTACAGCTGAGTAAACGGATGAGTAAATGGTCTCTTCATGTGCTATTGTGGTAACTACTATTACTTTTTCCTTCTCAAAACCACTAGGTGAAGACTTTGGGTGGTGAGCACACAATGCAGTACATGGGTGATATATACTGGAATTGTACACCTGAAACTTAAATAATGTTATTAACCAAGGTTACCCGAATAAATTTAATTAAAAAAACACTAGTTGAGATTTAAGATTTGAGCTCCTCTGAATCGTAGAACTTCTTTTTAGAGAACAAGATATTACTTCCCATGTCCAAGGTCATTTCACAGCTTTTAAGTTGGCCCAACTGAGTGAACCTTGTGAATCAAGCTGTTTTCATTTTTCACTATCCTAAATTCACCTTCTTTCTATAAATCCATTCTTGGAAAAGTTCTTTCTGGGTCTTCTTTGTCTTTCTATTTGCTGGATTCCAGGTTCCCCCTTGATTCCAGGGTGACGATGCCTTTCTTGAAATCACCTCACCCCAGCTGATGAATTCCCAAGTTTTGTCCAGAGAACGTCTAGAGCGTCATACTCCTGGTACACAGTGTTTCCCTCCCCTCTTCGTGTCTTTGCACCTACTTCCTTTAAGTGCTCCAAGGCCTTCCTACATCTGCCCATGCCTCCCTCCTCTTCTTGATTTCACCTTCCCAACCATCCCCTAAAAGGTCTCCCGCCATCTTATTGACACAGACATCATGTCCATTTCCAGATCTCATTGTTTTCTCCTAGGAAAACTTTAGTGTGTCTAAAACCGATTTTCTATTGGTCTTACATTTTGAGTAACTCTAGGGTTTTTCTATTCCATATATCATGAGAAGCACTTGGCTTAATGCCTCACATGGTAAATAATAGTTGTTTTGTACAATTCACCTCCATGTCTTTGCTCATATTCTCTTCTATCCCCCTCATAGAAACTATTCCCTTAAGCTCCCTGAGATAATTCAAAGACTAGACTTTCATTTCAGGAACATGGATATTAAATGAGCACACATTATGGGCCAAGCATTGTGTATAGTTTGGTGGGGAAGACAGGCGTGTGGAGAGGACTCTGTGTATTCAGTACCTGGGGACAGGGAGCAGGGGAGAGACGTATGTGCTGGGGGAGGTTTCATCTAGGAACTGAACTGAGTTTAGCCTTGAAGGGGAAGATGGTGATCACCAGGTGCACAGTGTGGGATAGCAGAAGACGGGTGGATAGTGGGGGTCGATGGAACATTCCAGGCAGAGTGGAGAGAGTATAGGACTGGTTTCATTGATGAAGTTTTTTTTCTCTCTCTCAGCATTATTGCTCTATTGCCTTGGGTGTTTCTCTTAATAGACATCTGGTCTCCCCAGCTCTATTTTAAGTGTCTTAAGAACAAATATGCTGTCACTTCCTTGGAATTCTGTAAAATTACCAGAAGTAGCAGGCACTATTAAGAACAGATGATGGGTAGGTGTTGGAGGATTGAGTGACAGGTCTGCAGAGGCAGGCTCCTTTAAATGGAATGGAAGCTTTTGTCCCCTTGTGTAATGATAGCTCCACTCGTACCTTGAAATGATGAGTGAACAGACGATCAATAGCTTCTTGTTTCTGGCCTGGGTGTGGTAACGTCCAGGCCATTAATATGTTCTTGGGCACTTTCCACAGCCATTTGTTTCCTGAGGTTGCTCTGCAGCATTTCCGAGGTCCTTGGCTTGCTCCTCCGACCGTTTGCACACCCTCAGGGAGGAAGGGCTCTCTCTTCCCTGTTTATGAACAAGGTAATGTATGTCAAATTGCCTTGGCTTAACCAGGCAATTGTGCACCTTTAAAAGGTACGGGGAAATGTTCCTCTGCGGTCAGATTGGCCCATAATGCACATCTGTTCTCTTGACTGAACTCCAGCATTCTGCCCTCGCTGAGCTGCAAACTCTACAACCTGCTCCTGGCTGGCGGCCCGGGCCCAGCACGAGTGTCTCTGTGTGGCCAGCCAGCTGGGTTTCTGGCTGTCCCGAGGCACCGGAGGGTGACAGTCAAAAGACTCAAAATTTGTGGTTCCCCTGATTTCAGGGTATCCCTGAGAAATCCATAGAGTCAGGGGGGACATGGAGGAAAAGGAGGGGAGAGGCAAAGAGGATTTGCTTAGATGGAAGGCTTGTTCACTGCTGTGGGGAAGTTTGAGTGCAAATTGAAACCAAGACCTGCAGGTTTTTTTCCTTTTAGAAGATGACCCACACAAGAGGGTTGAATTAGAAAGATACATTTTTGTCTTTCCCAAAACTCCGGCATTCACCAAATTCTATGCACAGGTTCTACATTTAAGTAAATCCCATGCATAACAAACAGCCACGACCAGTAACAGTGCAGTATTAAGCTCAATTGTCTTCAAGGAAGATTTTATTTCCAAAGACCTTCAAAAGACACAGCACCCCACGACTTTTACCGCCCCCGCGACTTCTCTCCCAGCTGCCATCACTGCTCACCTGGAGTATCGCACCTGGTCTCCTTGCTTCTGCCCTTGCCCCACCACCGTCTATTCTCCACCCAGGCGCCAGAATTTGCCTCCTAAAATAGGGCAGGCTTGTGTCACGTGTCTGCTCAAAACGCTCCAATGGCTTCCCACCTGATGTGAAATAAGTCAGGATTCTCATGTCTGCCATCGAGGCCCTCGGCCACCCATCCTCCTGTGAAACTTCACCTCAATTCCTCCTCTCCCCACCGCTAGCTCTGCCCCAGCCAGGCTGACTGTTTTTTCCTTCGGTTGC
Source organism: Pteronotus mesoamericanus (assembly GCF_021234165.1). Lineage (NCBI taxonomy): Eukaryota > Metazoa > Chordata > Mammalia > Chiroptera > Mormoopidae > Pteronotus > Pteronotus mesoamericanus. Next base: position 2,839,190 of record NW_026555329.1, on the reverse strand, counting down.
AGAACTCATTCCTCCGACGTCCTGGGTTCTTCATTCGACTGGCTCCTTACTTAGGTCACTCCTACCTCATCTCAGGGCTTTGCTCAACTGTTGCCCCCTTGACAAGGCCTTCTCATTGTCCCCATTTGAGACTGCCCTCCTGGTCACCCACTTCCCTGTTTCAGTTTCTCCATAGTCCTTATCACCCTCTGACATACTGTTGATGCTCTTTTTTGGTTTTCTGTGTATCTTCAATTTGAGTTTTGTTGGCTGTTTTTCACTGCTGGATCCCCAGTGCCTGCTGGGCATGTAGTTGGTGTTCAGCAAAAAAAATGGTGGAACAAGTGAATGACTGGGGAAAAAATTGAATCCTGGGAACAAAAGAACTTAATCTTAGGTTTTGAATGATAACTAGTGCAGGAAAAAATATAGGAGGGCATAAGATGGAGGTTGCAACAGCAATCAATTCAACATTCTGGCTGAAGTTAAACACTGCTTCCTGCTCAATTAAGGAAGGAAAACCCTTGCGAGTTGCAGGCATTAGTTAGGAGAAGCAGACAGAGTTAAACGTGAACATTCATTTGCTTTTTCATTGAACAAATACTCCATGATTACCTTCTCTGTGCAAGTCACTGTGAGGAAGCTAGGGAAGCCCCCAAGAAATCAGACACCTCTTTCTGGCCATATGCTCATAGTTACATTCAGGAGGGGAAGGCAAACACACATTTGCCAGAAACCCAAAGCAGAATGTAGCAGGTGCAGAGGTTACAAGAGCTGCGGGTCTGGGAGAACTCATGGAGAAGGTGGCATTGGACCTGAGCCCTAAAGCCTATGTGAGTTAGACAGAGACCAGAGTGGGAGGCAGGTGTCTGAGCTGAGGGGGGAAGAAGGGACCCATGCCCAAAGAGAGGCACTCATTCCTTCACACATTAGCCCCATTCACATGTCAACCTGGCTCTGGGTCTCAGCGAAAAGTTATTTTTAAAGCTGCCCTTGGGGGGGAGGTGTTATAGAATGAATTCAGCACCCTCCTTCCCACGATCTGCCTCTCGTCCAGGGTTTCAAAGTGTGGTCCCTGATCAGCAGCATCAGCGTTACTTAGGAGGTTAGAAATGCACATCCTCAGGCCTCACCTCAGACCAAATGACTCACAAACTCTGGGGTGGGGCCCAGCAGTTCCTGCTTTAACAAGCACTTCAGGTGACACAGAGAACTGCTACTGTAGTATGTTCCCCATTTATGTTCCCCAATCAGCAGACGTAGCTCAGCAGTTGTGGGGTCCCCAACAAGAAATCTGGTCCTCACTAGGGAATGCCATGGTCATACTTCAGAAGCTCATCATCACCCTGGCCTGTGACAAAGAGTGGGCCCTGCACATAGCAGACATAGCACAATGGTCCAGAGCAGTCCTTCTGAGAAGCTGACTTAGACCGTCCTGGCCCTGGGCATAACAGAAGCTCACGTGGTGTTCCCACTGTCCCAGTTTGTGAACAGTTTGTCTTTCTGTAGCACAGAATTAGAGTTCTATTCTTAATAACTCACCCACTGAGTTAAGGTATCACATTCTTCCGGTATCTTTATTTAAGGTGCCAGTAGGCCCGGGAGGAGAGCCATCATTAATGTCTGAAGGTCTCCTCTCCTCATCAGCATTATTGAGAGATTCCCACCATCATTGCATGAAACACGGATGGAAAATCTACGCTGTGCTCAGAGAGACTATCAGAACCCTTTCTCCAAAGAAGAAGGGAGATCTACGTGGGAGAGGGAGGTCATGTGTGTTTGGAGGGACTGGAGAAGATGAGATGGGAGAGGGAGGCCATGTGTGTTTGGAGGGACTGGAGAAGATGAGATGGGAGAGAGGGGCCGGGGCTAGTAATGACGCAGAGCGTGGGCTTTGCAGCGGGCACCGCTTGGGTTTAAATCCTAATTTGGCCACTAACTAGCTTTTTGGTCTTGGGAAAATTACCTACTTTACCAACCCTCAGTTTCCTTATTTGTAAAAAAGGTATAATCTCAACCCCCACATGTGATCGTCATAAACAAAGGGGCTAAGACTGTAAAGGCTCTGGCACGGTGCTTAGCACATATGAAGTGCTCAGTGAAGGGCAGCTGCCACAGGGTCCACGTGGAAGGGGAGATGGAGAGACACTGAGACCAACGTTTCCATCTTTTTGCAAATAGTAGATGAATAAGTCTTGGAGATCTAATCCACAGCATAGTGATTTTAGTCATCAATGCTGTATAATAAACTTCAAAGTTCCTAGGAGACCAGATCTTAATTGTTCTCACAATTATGTGCTATGATAACAGTGTTATCTAATGCTCCAGTGCTGGTCATGTAATATATACATGTATCAAATCAACATGTTATCTACACTTTAAACTTACACAATGTTATATGACATCTCAATTTTAAAAACCTTCAGTGACAAAAGAAATGTGTTCAGGAGAATGGGTTTAGAAAGTTTAAAAAATGCTACATGAGAAAAAAAAAATGGGGCTAATGTGTAGGCTAGTAAAACCCAGTGCCTACAGGACCGACAGGAAGAGTCAGTCAGATGCCATAATTGGAAAGGACTATATCAAGCTGGAAAAGAGAGATTGGTCACATTCTCCTATTAAAAGCTGAGAACATTAGATATGAATACTCGAAATGTCTATAAAAAATACTTAGATTGTATGCAATACACTCTAATTTTTTTAAAATTATACTTATTTTTAAAATATACTCTTGAATAACCCTTTGATAAAAGAGAAAACAAACAGGTAAATTATAAAGTTTCTAAGGGAAAGTAGAAGACTGCACACGAATCTATGCGACAGACTGAAAGCTGTACACAGAGGGAAGAGTGTAGCCTTCAGTGGTTTTATCGGGGGCAGCAAACTTCTTCTGTAAAGGACCAGAGCTCCGGGGTCCAGGTGGTCTCTGTCACAGATTTGTTTTTCAAACACTGCTTAAAAAATGTAAGAGAACACTATCTGCTGCTCAATGGCAATACATTTGAAAACCTAAACAATTCCCTAGCAAACATTATCAAAATTTATCCAAGGAGAGCTCATGCTTGAGTAGACCAAATACCAGAGAGGAAACTTTGTTGAAGATTTACCATAGCCAAAGGCATCAGAATGAGGTGGGTCTACATACTCTTTTAAAAAGAGGTAATTCTACTAGTTAAAACAAAACAAAACAACCCAACTATCCAGGCAATACAAGAAGATGGGAAGTTCTCTAAATTTCTCTTCCTAGTTAAGAGCTAAACGTTTTAGAGCAGGAGTGGCCAACAAGTCTCTACCTTAAGGGCCGGCTCACATCAGCGGGCAGGGTCAGCGTGGAGGCCCCTGCGGAAGGGACTGTGAGGCACAGTCAAGGTCCAGTGGGAACAAATTGGGGTCTGATTGGCTGTCGTTGACTCAGCTTGGAATATGAGGTCAAATGGATTTTATGGGATATTTTCCACAGACAGAGCCATGAATAATTATTCCATGATGTGTTATGGATTTCTGATCGATTTATTTGAGAAAACTTACATTCCGTAAAATTTACATTCCTCTAATGACCATTCAGTGGCCCCATGAAAATCATCTGGATTAAGCTTCCAGAGCCAAATCTAACTTTGCATTAATCATCACTGTTACGGGTGTAGTGAATGGATTAGAAGAAACCAATAAGCTCATGGGAAACTTTTGAGTTTTAGGACCATCGAGAGCAGATCATCTTCCCTTTCTTGCTTCTGCGGATTTGTAGCTGAACAGAAATCTCCCCATTGCAGTGATGAAACAAAGGCCTCAGGGCTTTCTTTTCCTAATTCATCAAATGTGAGAAAGCAACTAGACCACAGCCTTCTACTCCCAAGGGGCATTGCGTTCTCGGGGCTGCTCTGCCAGGGCACGTCTACCTTGGCGCCCCCTGCAGGTAGGAAGAGGGAGATAGGGCCAGGCTCCGTAGAGAGGAAGAAAAAGGAGCTGCCAGTGCAATGAGTAAATCTTCATTATTATAAAAAAGGGAATCACAGTTTTACTCTCCTCGTTTTTATGATGAAGTAAAATAAAATGGAAAAGAGGAGCGAGAGAAATGATTGCTTAGTAAACGACTTCAAACCTAGCACGTGTTTATTTAAGCGTCTCTGTGCAAACATAACCCTGGGTGTCCGTTAAATCAGCAAGCATGTCAGTTGGCACTTCTGGTTACAGACCATTTTATGGTCATACATCATTCATAGCCGCAAAAGCCATTTGCCCTCTGTCACCCAACCAATCAGGAGCCTGAGGAGCCAGCCAAGAGGAAGCAGAGCAGGAGGCTGGCAGGTTTCTCTGGGCTCCTCTGAATTTCCACAGCCTGGTTCAGCAGAGTGTCACAGAAAATTAACTCTCCTGGGTTATTAAGGACCCCCGCCTTCCACTACTGCCCACTAAAGAGCAATATGTGATTTCAGGCTAATATTTACCCCATTGCAAGCAACACCTTGTGACATATGGGGCAAAAGTGCAGCCGGCGTCACACGCAAGTCCAGTGTCATAATACCTGCCGGTCTGAACCGCTCCAATGAAAGGACACGGATGGGGCGCTGCTCTCCGCGCCTTCGCAGTTCAGTGCTAATGCCCACTCTGAGCAGATCTGAAATCGATGTCAGTGCATCAGCCATTCAGCGGGTAACCTTGATCTGCCCTTGCTTCACTTCCGCGAGTTCACGTTTTTTCACTCTTTGCCCCCTCACTATGATTTTGTTATTGCAACTGAGGTGCCTGCCAAACGCCGATGATCGCCTCAGGCCTTGCAAACCATGAGCCTTTGCTTGGTCCCCAAATGCCTTTGCCTTTGGGATGGTGTTTTCCTTGAAATGCCTCCCCAAATCCAGGGTCTTTCCTTTATATGTATTATTTCTTAAATCTTTCTTAGTGCACATCTTCGCTGATGAATGAGGCTCAATAGCAGTTGTTGTAACCTCGGTGGGTGCTGGGGTAGCCCCATCTGGCCTTCCCACTCCATCTCTGCTTGGGTATTTCTCGTGTCTTCCAGCCTCTCCAGTCATAACAGGCTAGGATCAATTTTCCAGTGGCAGCTTGGAAAGAATAGTGTGAAATGTATATTAATACAGAAATATATTGTGAAACTGTCCTTAAACAAACAAATGAGCCACTTTAAAATATTACTGCCATAAATGACCATGACAGTAGCACAGCACATATAATAAAAAATAACGGCTGAAGAGAAGCTGCTGAATTACTATAGTAATAAACCAGATGTGATTATTATCATTTAACACGGTCATTGAATACCATGAATCCCTGAAGCCATTAAAATATTTATGATTAAACATTTGCTATTCCTTATAACAGAACATATAGTTGGGTACTAAAAAACTGTTAAAGGGTTATTTCAGCTAATATATGCCAGTTCTATAATAGAGGTCAACCAACATTGCCTGAATCCTTTAAAAGAGGGAAGAACAGCTGCCTCTCCACATCTTGACATATTTCGGGATGTTTATGCTAGTATTATATACTCTCGTGGCACTGGGGAGGGGGTATCAGCTACACACTACTAAGGTAAAAATATGTTCCTGTTCTCTATGCTCATGAACAGATGTGGGCTTAAGGGCTGTTCTGGTCATTCTTCTAGAAAAAAAGCAGATGCTGTCTGAGGCCTGCTCGTACCCCCTTGGCACTTGTCTTGAGCATCTTTCTGTGAGCACGTCCACCCAAGGGCTTCCACTGGGCCAGCTGGAGCCTGAGATGCCAGGGCGTTAATGCCCTGGGAGCAGCCCTCAGTCCTGGGGGGTGAAAGGTGGAGAATCAATATCTTGGTCAGGTTTATGGACAGATCTCTCTTTCAAAATCTAAGCCTTGGCTGTACTCTTGATATTTTAAGTTGCTTCTTTGATGATTGTTTTCTTTTAAATCTTCAGTTACACATAAAGAGGGATTGGTTGTGCTGGATAAATAATCAGTATCTTCTCAAAGGTAGCTGTAGATCCTTCTGGACCACAGGGCCAGTCTTCCAGGGTGTTTGCTTCTCATCTCTCTTTCTGTTTCTCAGCACTTCCTGCTCCATCAGTGGATGAGGGCTGTTGCCAGGGAGGGACTCAATGACCCATGGGGCATCCTGGTAACAGCCCAGGATTGGAAGAAGGAGCATCAGTGAGAATTCTTCATCACTGTCGCTTGGGGCTTACCTGAATATTTTAATTATTCATGCTCCCAGAATTGGCTATTTCTTTTGAAATGAATACCAGCAGCAATTGCCTTTCCTTATATCTTTAGACACAAATATCTTCCAAGAAATAAGATGCTTGAGTTGTTCAAACCCTCTAGGGGACAATGTAGTAAGAAAAAAAAAGCAGAAATTTTGGAGAGAGACCTGGGTTTGTGTCCCAGATCTGTTCCTTACCTGGTGTGTGTATATATTATATACATATTATATAACTCTCCAGAGCCTCCTAACTTGCCAGAGGCTTGATTTTCTTATATGTGGAATGACCATAGCAATGGTATACATTGCTATAATGTTTATAAAGCATTTATATATACTACCTTATGAGTAATAGGTATTTAATGAAAATTGATTTATTAAATGATGAATGAAGGGTGAATGTACTCCCTCTGAAGCTGTTTCCACACTGTCACGGTGACAACTCAGTTCTTGGCACAAAATCTTACCTATCGGGAACCGATTGGTCCCCAGCATGTTTCTCTCTCGCTTCCCATCATATGATTTTGGCAGTGTTATAAATCTCTGTCATGTGGGTTCTATATTTGTCCTTCTACTCCCAAGTTATATTTGTGTAGGTCCATCCTGTTCTTGCTGTGGTTTCACATTTGTAAGTTTAATAACCTGGGCCGTGGTTTGATGTATGTACAGGAAAACTCACAAAGCCTCAGAGTGGAATAAAAAACATTTTCGAAGACCCCTGCTGGCTCAGTCAACCCTAATGAGCTATTAGGTCATTAGAGACTCTGCTATAAATTAGTCATTAGATCAGCAACCATTCATTGATGACAGGGTTCTCCAACTTAAAGGGATAGTACTATTAAATGCAAATGAGCCATAGCTGGCATCTCTGAAATGCTAAAAAATGTAGCTTTATGTCGTGTTTTCCACTTCTCACTTATTCCAAAACCTGAAGTGAGTGTTCATCCAGTATAGCTACTTAAATTTTCAGGCTACCTTGACTTAGTAAGAATTTCCAATGAAAGAATTGAGGGCTTGGCGTAGTTTACATGTAGACACGTAGGCCAGGTGGGGTAAAAAGAGCTCAAACCCTGTGCTATATGAATACCATTGCCTTGCCCATGTTTCTGTGACTTTCTAGGGCTCACGTTCTTGGGGGTCTTTGCCTCTGGATCTCTCTTGGACCCCAACGCTGCTTTTTCTTCTCTGCTCTGTGGTCACCAAGATGCCTCCATTTTCCTTGAGGGTCTCTAATCACTACTCACAGAATGCAATATTTCTAGACCTACAGTGGCAATTCTGGGTGAGTGTCTCTGTGTAAGTGTTACCTAGCAATCCAGCTTGGGAGATAACTAACTGCTGACTGAGAACTGAGTATCAAACATCATTTTTGTAATTGTTCCTCTATCAGACGCACATCAAGGTAATCCTCTTTGCAAGCTGTCCTCCTATGCAGCTCCGGGCAGCTGCTCTGTCCCTCTTCTTCAGCTCCCCGTTCCCCCCTTCTCTGCTTCACAGGCAGCTCCCAGAACCTCAACATCCCTCCGATGTTGCTAAGCAGAGCAATTTACCTCTGTCTTGGACTTCATCTGAAGGCACCAAAATGGCCCATCTAAGTATTTGCTGAAATGAAGACAACCTTTTCCCCTAAAGTGAATTCTGCTACAGCTAAACTAACAGATGATTGTCTTTGAATATTTGTGAATTTTGTGTAAGGAGTCAAAGATCATGCGCATTAATCCTTAGTTATATTATTATTTTCAGGAGTGGTGTTGGAGAACTCCATTACCCACGCCGTGTGCACCACGACAGGGCACTCCCTGGAGTGTATGGGTCTTCTTAGGGCGCTTTTCTGGATGATAGGCGGGGCCAAAGTTTGTCTCTGTGGGGATGCATTTCTAAAGTTATAATGAGCAAATACGGCTCATTTGAAAACATTTTCTTAAAAATGCTTCCTTGCTATCTTTAAATGGAAGTAAATGCTATTATCTTTTAGAATCTGGTTAGAGAGCTTTGGAGGAGCATCCTTTGCTGGGACCGTCCATGACGCCGTGAGTGAGGACGAACCCTGTTCTGAAGTGGTTAGAACTGACTCGTAGGTTCCTTCTGCCCTGGAGAGGTTGGTGTTTGATAAAGAGTCAACTGTTAGAGATTTCTACTAGAGAGAGCCTATTCATTTAAGTTCATTTATATTCACATGTACTTTAATGTTCTGAAGACAACATTATTTAATTCTATTAAAAAAGCGCTAGAACTGTAGGGTAGAGCTTGTCTTCTAAAAGGCGAAATGTGGTTCTCTAAAAATCAATTTCCTTGGGAATCCTGGGATGGTCCTTAGCAATAATGGCAATATGTGCTTTCCAATTTATTTTTTAATCAAGTTGTTTCTTCTTGTGGGGGGTTAATGCAAAGCCCCTCCTGTACATTATCTGTTATTCTCATAGCGCCCCCTTGAGATAAGTATTATATTACTTCCTACTTTGGAGGAAACTGATCTCTTACATACTACTTTTTTTCTGGCAGGCTTCCCTGGCTTCCCCTGTTACCATATCTGTCTCATTTTACTAAAAATGTTTGTCTGTTGGCCGCACTAGACCAGTGAAGGCGGGAACCACTTCTGTGTCACTCCCTGTTACCCACGGTGCCTGACTCAGTGCCTGGCATATAGTAGGTGCCTAATAAGTATTTGCTCACTGGTTAGATTGGTGAATCAGTACAGAGAGGAGGAATAATTCACTCAAAATGAGTGGGTAGGATGTAAAACTGAGACTGAGACCCATGATTGTGGAATTGTTCAGCCCACGGTCTCAAATGTCATGTAGAAATTTCCTTTACCTCATGCTCAACACCCAAATAAAAACAATGTGTTGATGTGAACAGTAATATGGCTTTCATCTTTGTGGAAACTTAAGCTCCATGGCAAATCATCCTTCCCCTTTGGGGAAAGGCTGCATTTCTTCAGGGTTCTGTCCCGAGAGCTTTGTACTGGACACGTGTGACGTGTTAAAGGAAGAAAAACATGGAGCTTCTCCTCTAGGAGACAACAATCTAAAACCCTGGGTTGTTTCCAGCCCAAGTGGTGTCAAGACCCACCCTTGGTGTGCCCCGAAGCACCCCAGGCCAAGCCTCCTCCAGACCATGGTCAAGGCTCCAAAGAAATTATTTAAAACTCTATGGTCTGGCTTTGAGAAAATCTTAATGGTCCACAGGCAAGAGGTGTGGAGTGGGGTGAGATCATGCAGAATTGAGGGCGGTGGGGGTTGTGCAGAATTTCTTTCCTTAAATGAAAAGCCCAAATAAAATAAATAAATGAAAACATAAATCACAGTGTCTTCTCTGGGCTCCTGGCTGGTGGAAAACAAATTAGAAAGGGCTTGAATGAAAGGCGTATTGAAGAAGCTTGACTTGAATTAAGTGGTTCTATATTTTAAAAGCACTTTGTTGGGTCCTGTAAAAATAGCAAATAAAAAGGTAGTAATATCCCCTGGCTCTGCCAAGCAAATACCAGTAATAAAGTAAGCTTAGGGTGGAGGGCATTTGAGAGTGTAAACTTCAGTAGAAGGGAAAAGGGAAGCATGTGGTTTAGAAACACTTCCATTTTCCCTTAATAATTAATGATGAGGTGCTGTGTTTTCCAATAGATATCATGTGTCTTTCTAACAGCACTCACTTTCCTCTTAAGATGGCCCCAAATGAAATTTAAAGACATAACTTGAAATTTTTTTTTTGACAGGCAACCTAGAGGAGTTATTTCAGGGTGATCAAATAGTTATAATTTAGGATCCATTTCACAATCCCCTTCTACGTGGTCTGAAAAAAATGTCACAATGAACATGGCAGCAAGCATCTACCCCAGTTGTCAGTAGTTTATTTACAACTCCTTTTTGACCTGCTGTGCTATTATTTTTTATATATATACTTACAAGAGTATTTTTTGAAGCATTGTTTATAGCAGCAAAAACATGAAGTCACCTTGAGTGTGTATCAGTGTGGATGGCTGCAAAAATTGTGGTTTATATGTAATAAAGGATTTAATTATGTAAATATTAAAATAAGGGTGTTATTATACTTTGACCTGTAATGCTATGGGTGGTAACTTGAAAAAGCAAATTTCAAAATAAGATTTGTAGTGATCCTACTTTTAAAAATTATTTTATTGAATTTACTGGAGTGCCATTGGTTAATAGGGTCATACAGGTTTCAAGTGTACCTTTCTATGGTGCATGATCTGTATACTGCATTGCGTGCCCATCGCCCAAAGTCAAATCATCTTTTGCCACCATATATTTGGTCCCCTTTACCCTTTACTACCCACCCTCATCCCATTCCCTCTGATAACCACCATACTATTGTCCGTCTGTGTCTATAAGTTTCAGTTTTATATCCCACGTACGAGTGAAATCATATGAGTCTTAGCTTTTCCTGACTGACATTTTCCTTAGCATGATATTCTCAAGGTCCATCCATGTTGTTGCAAATGGTGGTATTTCACCTTTTCTTATGGCTGAGTAGTATTCCGTAGTATATATGTACTGTATCTTCTTTATTCAATCCTCTATCGAAGGACACTGGTTTTCTCCATGTCTTGGCCACTGTGAATAATGCTGCAATGAATGTAGGTGTGCATATATCATTGTGAATAAATGTTTTCTAGTGTTTTAGGTAGATACCCAGGAGAGGGATTTCTGGGTCATACAGTAACTCTATTTTTAGTTTTTTGAGGAACTGCCATTCTGTTTTCCACAGGGGTTGTATCTGTTTACATTCCCACCAGCAGTGAATGAGGGTTCCTTTTTCTCCACAGTCTTTCCAACACTTGTTATTACCTGTCTTGTTGACAATAGCAAGGTATGAGGTAATATCTCATTGTAGTTTTGATTTGTTTTTCCCTAATAGCTAGTGAAGTCGAACATTTTTCACATATCTGATGGCCGTTTGTATGTCTTCTTGGGAGAGGTGTCTGTTCAGGTCTTCTGCCCATTTTTTAATTGGTTGGTTTGTTTGGTGTTCAATTGTATGAGTTGTTTATATATTTTGAATATTAACCCCTTGTTGGAGCTGTTGTTTGCAAATGTCATCTCTCACTTGGTTGGTTGCCTTTTTGTTTTGTTAGTTTCTTTTGCTGTACACAATCTTTTTAGTGTGCTGTTATTAATTTAGAGATAAACATTAACAGGAGAGCTTAGATGTTTTTACAGATATATAGAGGCTTGCACAGTGAGTCTTACAAAAATGGTTATGGAAGAAGATAACATGGGAAAAGTTACCAGGAAAGAGCTAAATGAACTTTCTTCATGTTACGAAATGTTTAGGTTCTTTTGTTTGTAAATGGCAGGTGGGTTGTACAATACCAATGTAATTTCAGAAAGCCATCTTCGGAATGTAATAAACATGTCTGCAATAATAGGATTTAGAAAATAGCAAAATGCATTCCAGACGCCCTTTGATTGTGCATACAGAACAGAGAATTTAGCTATAATTGGCTATAACACAGTTAGGGACAGAAAATGACACACAGTGAAGTTGGGTGATGTAGCAGCTCTGATTAGGGATGGTACATTGCAGCTAAATGCCAGAAATAGAGAGAGTATGGTGATACTGCACCCCTTCCTTCCTTCCTTCTTTCCTTCTTTCCTTCCTTCCTTCTTCCCTTCCTTCCTCCCTCCCTCCTTCCCTCCCTGTCTTCCTCACTTTCCTCCTTTCTGTTTAATTGAAGTATCAAACTTAGACTAGAAAACTTATTCTATTATTTCTCAACTAATCAATTGTCAGCCAAGACTTCATTCTCTTCAGAGACAAACAACTGTATGGAAAAGGAAAGTAAGAGCCCATGGAGAATTGACTTTTAGAGACTAGATGTAATTTGAATCAAGAATTATAATAGGAAATAAACCATTACAATAAACAAGGAAACATGTATACAATTACTTTCACGGTGTAATTTTATTCACTCTAGTTGAGAAAATAAAAAGATAATACTGACCGTAGCACCTGGGTATTTAATGCAAACTGTAAAATCCGTTATATTAAACAAAGTCAAAAGCAATGTGAAAGATCTTGAATCTATTCAAGGCATGCACCTCATTACAGACTTAGCAAATTAAAACACAAATAGGATTAGAAAAGAATAATGTAACAATCTCCCACTATGGTCCCTAGAGCATTAAGTCATAAATTGGGTTTGCATTAAATTGTGCCTGCAGTATGGAATTCAGGGAAGGAGCTGTGGGCTGGAGGTAAACCATGCTGGGCTACTCACCAACTTTGGCGAAGCTATGTTTTCTGAGATGCGTAGTAAATTTCTTAGAATATAGCAGGTCCACACATGCAAAAATGAGTACTTAATATCTTAACTTAAATATGTCGGTGTCATGCCATATGTGGCCTGCACAGATATAGATGCAGACTAAAATCACCGTGTGAAATGGAGCTGTATTACCTATGGAAGGTTAAGGCCATTTCACTAAATGTACTGCTTAATGCCAGATATAATTTTTTTTAAACTCTCAACACAGAGTTTTTCATGAATGTTTTTATTTTTATTTTTATTTTGTTTGTTTGAATGACTGATTTTGCAAAAGAAGGGAAGAAAATGAGAAAGGAAACCAACCTCTTTAGAGAACACGTGGGCTTTTAGAAAATCCAAAGGAATGTTCTCTTTTATTCCACATGAAGATTAGATCTTAACTATTCTGGCTGATCAATAGAAAAACGCATCTAACTAATTTTAAAAAGCAAATGGGTATACTTTAATCACGTTTTAAAAAATGATTCAGGCTTTGATAAACACCACGCGCCACATAGCATGTTCCTCCCGTAACAGGTTTATTCTATTTGGTTTGTCTCCTGATCCCTGGCATGAGGGCGGCTAACTCAGGAAAAAAGGAGATCGTTCTAATTACTGTATGGCACCCTCATGTGAATTCATATCTGCTGCCTCTTTGCAAATGGGCAGGCCAAATGCAGAGAGCTGGCTGCTAGTCCTGTTTCCTCAAGGTCACTTTCAAGGGCAAGACTCAATCTATTTTATTTTCCTCTGACTTCCTAGGATTGTTATGAGGATTAAAGAAAATCAATGTTAAGATGCCTAGGTGCTTCAAAATGTTAGTCTCCATGCTCTCACTTCATCACTGAGTGGAAGCCAAGAAAGCAACATTTCCATCGCTACCAGCTTCACCGGTGCCCCCAGTGAAAGTGTTACCTCTTGTGCTCAGGGATGTGTATGGGACTTCTTGGTTTTGCAGAGAACTGTTTCCAGATCTTGCTGTTGGGGGAAGTAGCCTCTCGTGCAAAGGGGCGTGCAGGAACTTCTGGGTTCTGCAGTGAACTATTTCTAGACCTTGCTGTTGGTGCAAGTCCACGCATCCTCTTCCTCCATTTCTTTTTCCTTCCTTGCCTCTGGGCCCCCACCCGCTCCCTCCCAGTCTTCTCAGTGGCCCTGGCCTCCAGGCGAAGGGTTTCTCCATCACACTTAACAGCAGACAGTCTGTTTCCACTGGCATTGTCTATTTTTAAAAGCTTATTTGGAAGTCTAAATGGCTCCCCTTTTGGCTTTAGTAAGACAAATATGGGCTAAAACACACAGTGCCCCTTAAGTATGATGGATACCCGGGGCCGCTGAAGTTTCCCAGAGCCAGAGTCGGGCTCGTCCTAGTGGCCGTTTTCTGCCGTGTTATTTATGTGGTGGTTTTACTTCTAATTATGGCTCCTGATGGCTGTTAGTGCTGAGCAGTAAGAGAGCAAACTGCGTTGTACTGCCATTTAACTCCAGCCCATAAAACGGGTGATAAAGCTGAGGGCTTCAAACTGAAACCAAACCAAAAAAATGTGACTTTTCTGTGACAGGCTCATATCGCTTCTGCCATTTGGAGGCTGGAAACTTGGAAACTTCCACCCAGGAAGCACATGGAGGCAGGTGACTTCTGAGGCCAAGCCGCCTCAACTTTCAGCTCTGGCTTCCCCCTTAAGTAATCCTTTACTGTGGACAAAACAACCCTAGATCTCAGATGTAATTAACACATGCCAGGTTTCATCAGAACCCATGTACTTCATTGTTTGGAAACTAATGAAAACAAATAGATGTTACCTAACACTGTAAATAACGGAAGGTCTTTTGTTGTCCTCAATTTCGATTACTATTTTTTGATGCTAAGAAGCATGTCGCTTGGTGTGTGTGTAAACAAAAAAGACAAATGGCCAGGATGAGAATGAGTTGTCCATAATCTGATTGAAGCGACAGAGCTGGCTCCTGGGAGAACCGCATGGGGCTTAATTATTGGGTTGTTGTTCTTAATGCGTCTAATGTTCACCCTTAAAGAAATCAAGAAAAATGTTAAGAGGTTACTGATATTTCACTATGGCATTGGGTTGTCGGAGCTTCTGACAGGAAAAGAAGATTCCCTGTGGCTGGAACACAATGTCCAGCCATGTAAGTTAATTTGCCCAAATGATATTAGGCGGCATTTAAAACCCACATCTTGCCCGACTGTGCTGGCAGAACCCTCAGGGACAAGGCAAGGAGGGGCTTGGTTCGGGTGAAGTTGCGATGAGATCGTGTGGCTCGGAAATGCCACTTAGCTTCTGTTCTATTAGTTCCTTTTCTTTCTTGGCAGAATGCTTCTGGATTTAAGTAAAATGTGTGCTAGTGTTTGGATAATAAATACATTATTTAAAGGCCTGTGGCTACTCGGGCCTGTTGGGTACTAGGGGGAAAGCTCATACTCTGTTGAGTTTTATAGGGCTCATGTTGGTTGAATGTAATGATTTTCTCCCACTCTTTTCTTTTTAGAGTGTGAGTTTCATGGCCTGTGTGTGTGCTCACACACACATGTGTGTGAGTGTGCATGTGCACATTCATGCATGCAGTCACTCATGGGTGAGAGGTCCTGAAAAATCAAGGTTGCCTGTCAGAGGTCTGACCATGCGCATTGGGCATTGCCTCTGGGATACCATCATCAAGGAGCCTGCAGGTCTCCTGATAAATCTGAGGATTACCCCAATGACATTCAGCCGTTAAGAACCCCCAAACTGGACGGTTGAATTCCAGATGGACAGGAATTGGGTTATTCTGCTTATTTTAAACCAGCCACCCAAATGATTTTAAATTCTCTCATTCTAAGTAATCAAATATATGGAGGGGTGGGCAAAAGGAGGTTAATAATAATCATAAATAATATAATAATCAATAAATAACAATACAAGAATAAACTCTTTTGCATACTCACAACTGTAAAACCTTTTTTCTCACCCTTTATATATTGAGAGCCCAGTGTGTTCTAGTGTCCTATTTTACAGGTGAGAAAGCTGAGGTTCAGAGAGGGTAAATTACTTCCCCCAGGCCCCTAGCCAAGTGGTTAGTCTGCTAATTACTCAATCCCAACTTCGAACAGAATCCTTTTGATTCTGTGGTCTATGCTTTCGCTACCATCTGAGTCTATGTCTCAGCCAAGACTTACCCTTCATGTTACAACAAATATTAAATGTCTCTGTCTGGTCTCTTTGATAAGGTCTATGAATCTGGTAGAAACAGGTGGTTGACCTTTTCCCACTCAAGGAGAAGCAGCATTTTACATGGTTTCAACGTTCTTCCCAGTTCCATGGTGTGTCTACCTCCTCTTTCCTTTGTAGACAAGCCTTTGGCTTCAGTTAGTTCCTAAGCCCAAAAGACTGAGCTTGGATTCCCAGGGACACAGGAAGGACATTGAGTTAGAAAGGAAGAGAGAGCACACGCACTAGCTTATCTTCCTGTCTTTTCCAAGCTTTTTTTTTTTTCCTTTTGGCTCATTTTAGAGCCATGTTGTCATACATTGGCACCCCTACCTGAGGGCAGGGATTGGAAATCAAAAGAGATGAAACAAAACCACAGCTGTGATGTTTATTAGGCCTCTCGTTTTAAAAAAATGATGGAGAATGAGGCTGGAACTAAGCTGCTTTCCCTTAGAAAATGCTGGCAGTGATTTTAGTGGCAGATTTTGGCATCTGAATGTATTAGCTAAAGTATTTGAATATAATGAGCTATGCAGTGTGGTGGAGTGTAGAGCGCCCAAGGCTCACTGATACAATCCAGGCGACCTTGGGCAAGCCACTTCATATTTGTGGGCCTTAGTTTCCTTTTCTGTACCGGGTGCACATCAAGCCAGATGATCCTTGAGATTTCCTAGGAAAGCAGCAAGAACAGGGCAGATCACCTGCTCTGACTTCAGCTGACTGGTCTGGATCTGAGCTCTGTCACTCAGTTTATGCCGGCGCTGTGTGACCTAGGGTCAGTCACTTGACTTCTCTGAGGCTCAGTTTCCCCCTGTGTGAAATGGGGATGAGATGTCTACCTCAGAGGGTCCTGAAGAGGTTTATATTGGCTAACGCATGGCCATCTTCTGGAGAAAGCATTTTCCCAGGGCTGGAAGGAAGAACTGGTGAGCGGGATGCTTTGAAGGTCAGAGAGGGATGACTGGTCTATGAAGAAGTCTGGTCTGGGAGTGGAGGGGGCTCTGAGTGACCCTTGCTGAGAGAGGAGAAAAGGAAATCACTGTCGTAGTGGGACAGAAAACCAGATGCCTCGAAGACAACCTTTGTTGCGAACATTGCCTTGGGGGGAAGAAAAAGAAATCTCAGAACATCCTGCCTCCTTGCTATTGCTTTTCATTTCTTAACCCTTTATTTTTAATGAAGATGGAAAGGTTTATAATTTTGACAGTTCCATTTATTTCTACCATTTTCAACTAAAACCATACAATGAACATCAATTATTTCCACACGTGTTGCCACTGCAGCTGGGTAAATGTCGGTATTACTTAAACATGATCTGTATACTCTGTGTTGCCTCTCCTGTTTCTCTTGTCTGTCTATATTTTTCTTCTTCTACTACCAACCGCAAACCATCCCCCTCTACTTCTTCTTATCTCCACTCTCCTCCTCACAGTGGAGAACACCGAATGACACAGTCGAATTGAAGGGGCTAAACCCATGACTAGGAACTACGTGCATGAAGAAACCCAGGAAAGCAAATCCTCTCCAGAAGGGTACATGGAGGAGCCTAATGAACAAGAGAGGACACCTTCTGTTCCCGGGCTCACTGCCCAATGCCTCCAGGTCACAGGGGGAACCCTAGCTGCTCTGGTAGTTAGGGAAGCGGATCAGCCCTTATCAGGGCCCAGCAGAGGACAGAGGATCTTGCACCTGAGCAAAGGGAATGATATGACTCCCAAGCTTCAATTCTCCCCAGGGTTCCTCCTCAGGTGTTACTCACTCAGTGTAGCTGCGGCACTGTGGACACGCCACATCCCCAAGAAGGCATTAGGAACTTCCTTTGTGTAATCATGGTCAAATATTTATACTTGTTTAGGATTTGCTTCTGTAGGTAAAAATATAGTTAACGCATAATATTTGTTTTGGACTTCCAGTCAAGATAGAGGTGTAAGTAAACATGCGTTGCCTCCTTGCACAACTACTGAAAAAATTACAACCAGAGCTCAAAACAAATAACACCCAGAACCGTCAGAAAATCGAGCTGTATGGAAGACCAACAACCAAGGATTTAAAGAAGCCACATTCATCCATACAGGTGCCTTTTCTACAATAGGCCATGCTACTAAGACAGGGAGTCAAAGCTCTACTTAATACACAGAAACAAACACAGGGAGGCTGCCCAATAGAGAAGACAAATAAATATGGCCCAGAGAAAATAACAGAACAAAACCTCAGAAAAAGAACTAAACAAGACAGGATAACCAGCCTATCAGATGCAGAGTTCAAAACACTGGTGATCAGGGTGCTCAAAGAACTCATTAAGTACGGCAACAGCATAAGAGACCCAGGCAGAAATGAAGGTTACATTAAGTGAAATAAAGAAAAATCTACAAGGAACCAACAAAGGAGGGGATGATGCCAAGATTCACATCAACAATTTGGAACATAAGGAAGAAATAAGGATTCAATCAGAACAGCAAGAAGAAAGAATTAAAAAAAAATGAGGATAATATAAGGAGCCTCTAGGATATCTCCAAATGTACCAACATCTGAATCATATGCCAGAAGGGGAAGAGAGAGACCAAGAAATTGGAAATCTATTAGAAAAAATAATGAAAGAAAACTTACCTAATGTGGTGAATGAAATATACATGCAAGTCCAGGAAGCACAGAAGGTCCCAAACAAGATGGATGCAAAGAGGCCCATTCCAAGACACATCATAATTAAAATGCCAAAGGTTAAAGGCAAAGAATCTTGAAAGCAGCAAGAGAAAGGCAGAGAGTTACCTACAAAGGATTCCCATAAGACTGTCAGCTGATTTCTCAAAACTTTGCAGGTCAGAGGGACTGGCAAGAACTATTTAAAGAGATGAAAAGCAAGGACCTACAACCTAGATTACTCTATCCAGCTAAGTTATCAGTAAAGCTAAAGGAGTTCATCATCACCACATCACTATTACATGAAATGTTAAAGGGACTTATGTACGAAAAAGAAGAAAATCAAAACTAGGAGCGTTAAAATGGAAAAAATTTCACAACTATCAACAACTGAATCTAAAAAACAAACTAAGCAAACAACTACAACAGGCACACAATCACAGAGATGGAGATCACATGGAGGGTTATCAGCAGGGAGGGGGAAGGGAGAGAATGGTGGAAAAGGTGCAAAGATTAAGTAGCATAATTGGTAGGAACAAAATACAAGGTCTGGCATAAATAACACCCCTTTTTTATTACAAAAGCATAAGCATGTAATTCTGTAACATCACAATATCACAATCAAGCACACCATATGACATTTTAGGTGAAATGTTCAAATTAAAACTATAAATTATTACACCCATACTATTACCCTACCAACCACACTCCAGCAGGTCTTCCTTCTGCTGGACCCTGTAGACAGGGGGAGGTTAAGAATAGTATAGGAAATGGAGAAGCCAAAGAACTTACATGTATGACCCATGGACATGAACTAAGGGAGGGGGATTGCTGGAGGGAATGGGGCTACCGGGCCGAGGGGGATAAAGGGGAAAACTTGGGACAACTGTAATAGCATAATCAATAAAATATTTTTTAAAAATTAAATAAAAATATTATATTAGTTTCAAGTATACAACATAGATCCTGTATTTATATACCTTATGATGTGATCACCATGCCAAGCCTAGTAACCATCTGTCACTGTACAAAGTTGCTATGGTACTATTGACTATACCCCTTGTGCTGTATATTATATCCCCATGACTTACTTGTTTCATAAGTTTGTGTCTCTCATCCCCCTTCACCGTTTTCACCCGTACCCCATGACGCTCCCCTCTGGCAACCATCAAAAAATATGGAACACTTCATGAATTACTGTGTCATCCTTGCATAGGGACCATGCTAATCTCTCTTTTTGTCCCAATTTTAGAATCTGTGCTGTGAAAGCAAGCACTCTATAGGATTTTTTTGGTAATTCAAATTTGTTTCCAAAATAAATCTGGATTTCCTTTATAAGTACAATAGAAAACAGAACAACAGGGAAAGAAAGTAGAACTTAAATTACTGAAAAGGGGTAGAGGCATTAGATGTTCCCAGACATCTGAGATAAGATCATTGGAACAGTTAAGAAGGGTGTAAGCTAAGGCAAGAAGGAACACCTGGGGTGACACAGGTCACATCGTCTGACAAAATAAAGTCTGTGCCTGTTTTTTGTGCTGAGTCACTGTTTCTGGAATAAACTCAAGGAGAAATGTATTACCTTGGTTCTTGTATAGTTGCATGCTGGATAACCCGTTGAACAAGGTCTTCAAATAGAATCTTGCAAAAAGACAAAGAATGTGAGGTGAGTACTGCTCCTTTCTGAAAGGATCTCAGAATTCAGATTACAGAGACAGACCCAGTATTTGGTGACTACCTTTTAGATTGGCCTTAACACCACCTTTTACAAATAACCATTTGAAAAATATTATGGGGGAAGGATTGAGGCTGGGATGTAGGGATGGGTGGGGTGGAGGAAAGCGGTGATGGGGTAAAAGGAGACAACTGTACTTGAACAATAAAAAGAAAAGAAAAAGAAAGAAAAGAAAAATATTTTTTCTTATATCACAAGTAATACATGCTTATTGTAGAAGATCTGTAAAATACAGATTTTTAAAGAGAAATCTACAACTTTATCACTCATTTAAACCTATTAACATTTTTGTGTTATTGTCTCACTTTTTTGTTTGTGAATAGACATGCCTATGTATTTTAAAAAGATAAAAATTTACTATGCATAATGTTCTGTTAAATATTTTTTTCATTTAATAAGACCCATGGACATTTTCCGTTCAATAAATCTCTCTACGATATCACTTCAAATGCTTGCAATATTGTGCTGATATTAGTACTATGGAATACAGCAGGTAGATGTTATTACAATGTATTTAGGCAATCCCCCAGGTGTTAGGTATTTGGGTTTCCAACATTTCACCTTTATATATAATTCTGTGGTGAACATCTTTTGCTAACTCTTCTCAAGGCATCCTTTGTGGCTAGCTGTGCTTTGGGGCCAGGGGGTCTTGTCCATTCAAGGCCAGGGTGCCCCAGAGGTCAATGAAGTATTTGCCCAATGACTAGTGGGCACAATTTGTACTTTGCATACTTTACCTGGCAGGAAGGAGGAAACAGTACCGGGAACCTACGGTCTTGATTTAAAGACCATTTCCTGGGCTGCTTAGTGAAGGCAGTAGAAGTCTTTGTTTCCTTTTGTGTGTCTAGCAGTCTTAGGGCAGGGCAGAAGCAGGTAAGACAAGGTGTGGGATCCCCTCAGAGGCAGACAGAATGGGTTCACCTGGGCCAAGGATTAAAGTCCTAATGGGCTCTGAGGGCTGGGCGCCAACTTCTCCACCTGTGCTGCTCTACCCGAGGGCCTATCTCAAGTCAGGAGCACGTGGCCCAGCATCTTGGATGCTCTTGTTTGTGTGTTGTGGGTTTTCCTTCTCCCTGCTTCTTTGGAAGATGTGAGGATGGTTAGTGATCGAGGCAACAACATGGAAACTCCCTCTGAAGAGCCACACAAATACATGACCTCCCATTCCATCAAGTTCTCCCTCTGCACAATGATTCCTAGTCAACCTCAGAAAGAAGAGAATTCGTGTTTGAACACCTATAAAGAAGGATTTTTTTTTCTGGATAATGTGGTACAGTACGCAACTCAAAGTATCCCCAAGCATGTTTTCTGCGTTCCCACATGTCCGACAACTTCACTCTAAGCCCCCATAGGCAGACTTAAGACTGTGATCACTACAAACCTGAATTTATTGTAACCCTGTTCCCAGCACTGTTCTTTTCCCCTAAGTGGCTTTTTTCCCTACATTATACTTCAATCCCAAAGGACATACTTTTGAGAAAATACTCCATTAAAGTCATTGTTGGGGCAACTTTTATTATTCATTAGTGTGCTTTACAGTGGACCTAAATAGAAACGTTTTTTTTGCTAAAAGTAAAAATATATTCTATGATCTAATTGTACAATTGGTTAGACTTTCTATCTATCAGTTCAAAGGAAACTTGGTTTCAGTGAATTTGTTTTTAATAAAAATGTGTTATCTATGATAAATATATTTCACTTTGTTCAAATGGATTTGATTGGGAAAACATATTGAGCAGAAGTACTGGTAGAACTTAATTTCATTGCTTTGAGAAAATGTATTGAATGCTGGTTTGAATTAAATTCTATTTGTTTTAATAAAAGTGTATTGGCCTGAGTGTACATATATTTGTTTTAGTGGCAGTGCATTGGATCCAATAAAACTATATTGGCTTCACTGCTTATGTCTCCTTTTCAGTGAAAATGGATTGAATGGGAAAACGAAATAGCCACGAAGCAGCCAGCCCCAAGGTCTCTACTTGGCGAGAGTATCCAAATAACAGAGAGAGTGTTTCCATGGACTTTATATCAAAACATACTTTTAAATTTAAATACTTTACTATCAAGAACTCAGATGTGAGACCAAATTGCTACCATAAAGAGTGCAATTTTCTGAAGCAGCCCTTTTCATGGAAAAATTATGAGAGCTCACCGGGACACCAGAGGAAGAAACGTCAAGAAAGCCAAGAGCAGGTTTGTCAGCATCCCTTAAGCTTTATATGGACCTCAAGGGTTCCGATAAGATGCTGCCTACCAGGCAGCCCTAAGTTCCGTAAATGAGCAGAACACAGATCATGAGGACTCCCTGAGGATGGCGTTGGCCCATCAGTGCTGAAGTAGGTTTGATTCTGAACTGATTAAAAGGGGAGAAGAATTGAAACAAGTGTTACCCTGAGACACACATCAGAATTACTAGATGTCTCATGGATTATAGACCCTCAGAGAGGAATCAGTTCTTCAGAGGGAGCTGACAGTGATCCTGCTGTCTAGGAAATCACACCTACACAAAGTGCCATGACCACACTGTGTAAATGCACGTGGCTCCCAGGTGCCAAGGCCTGCAGGTACTCTTTTTTATAGGTGCCCTGACCCAAAACATGGAGTTCACATAATGAGGATTAATAATAATATTGGCTGTTACTCTTACATGACTGTCTGACTACTAAGACAGTATGTGCTCTGAATTGTTTTTCCCCTACAAGACAAACTTGACCCTCTTCTACCTAGTTTTGTTTACCCTTGATGAGAAATAAACACAAATACTACTTTCATTAACACCTTTGCTCCAAATAAATGTGCTAACAAGCTCTAGACTTCCACTTTCCCACTAGTAACTGCCCGTTCTTGACTAGTGTGCCATTACCAAGAAACCCTAAACCTTTGGCGTATAGTTGCTCATTTTTTGAACACCTGAATTCTCACAAGACTTACAAGGTTACGAGAGAAAAAGTGATGCATGGATTTTTTTCTTCTGTGGAAATCCTCCCAGTTCTATACTCGAAGTCAAAAATAAGATGGGATTTGTGGTAGAGAACTCCGCTGTGCTATTGTCCTCAGAGAGGTGATGTCGCAGCCCCGGGGAGAGCAAGTGTCAGAGTGCAGTATTGATCCACCACATAGTGGATGTGTGACGTGAGACTGAATGGACCGATTTCAGTGGAGCTTAATCCACTTTCCTGATAATGGAATTTTCAAAATGTAATCCTAGGATATTTCCAGTGTCAAACAACATGAATGCAGAGGCTTGTATCACATTGGAAAGGAGCATGGCAGGATCTGAAGGGTGGCTGTGCATAGAGACCAAAACTGGAAAACCTCACGTGTAGATTTGCAGGGTGTCCCTGACCACAGGCTTGAAAAAAAAGCCCATCTACTGGGAAGACCATTCAGAACACACATTCTCTCTGGAGAGACCAATGAGAAAAAGGCACTTGCTGACATGACCTGGGAGATGATTCCAGGAGACCTCAGAAAGTGAGACAAAGAAAGGAGGCAGCTAACAAAGGGATTGTTATTGAGCAAGCCATGCTGTGGTCAACTGGAAGATTGATCTTGCTGTAGAGGTTTGGGAGTCGATATAGAATCTATGCTTTAGAGCTCTTCCACTCCAGGGACCAGGAGGTTGAGGTATTTATATACCAGTACCAACTAATGCACCAGCCCCTGTCTTCACTGGTTGAGAGCATCTCCCCAGTAGCATTAATTCTCTGATGCATCTGTATAGCCAGGTGAGCAGGCACTGCTGGTGCTGACCATGAGAAAAAGTTTTATGTCAAAGAATGCAGTTGGAAGAGGTAAGGTTCAAGGTAAGGACAGAACATTGACACGCTCTGCTTTCCCCGTGAAGCCTATTTTACAGATGAGTAGACTGAAATATGGAGGGAAGTAGTTTTCCCCATGCCACGCAGCTAATAGGCAGCAAGGGCAAAATGCAAATCCAGCCTGATTCACTTGAACGGCAATGACAATCACTTGGCCACACTGCCCTGCCACACTGCCCAGCTGAAGAAGTTGGGGTGCCTCCCAGATTTAAAAACCATGTCTCGATGGGGTTTCTGCTGCTCCAGAGCAGAGTACTGCAAGTGAGAGAGGGGACTGGGAAGGGCTATTTTGCTGAGCTCTGTTTCTAGGAGTGGCCAGAGAGTGATCGATGTCAGGCCGAACTGAAACTAGGTGTCTGTTTATTAGATGCTGAACTCAACTTGTACTAGGGTATATTTGCCTGAATAGTCAATCGCAAATGACTGTATGGTCACGTGCTCTAGGCCATTTTCAGGGGGCCGCGGGCCTCCTGGCTGTCTCCCGGTCCCACCAGCCCCCACGTGGCCCCCATGATGTTCATCCTTTTGTGATCAGCTTTTCCATTTCAGGCACGCTCGCTAGCTGCTACCCGCTTTGTAAAGTAAGTTATGATGACTTTGTATGACAAAATAAAACAGCCATCCTCACAGCTGTTTTGATCCCATTTAATGAAATAGTGTTGACATCTGAATGCCACAACCGCAGAGAGGCGGATGCGTTGTGGTGGTTGCTGTGAGAGCTGCTTTGTAAAGTAAGTTACGATGACTTCGTACAATAAAATAGAACAGCCATCCTCACAGCTGTTTTGATCCCATTTAATGAAATGGTGGTGACATCTGAATGCCACAACCGCAGAGAGGCGGATGGGTTGTTGTGGTTGCTGTGAGTAGAAAGATCGGTATTATTCCCCAGGCCAATATCTCAAACTACAATTCTGCAGTTGGCACTGTTGTATGTGAGTCCATGGCTGCTACTGTGTGCCCCTTACTAGGGACAGACTTCGGGTATAGCAACAATCCTCTAGCTATGTTTTTGTTACTTGTAAATACAATTGGACAGCCAGGATGGAAAGAATGCATGCAGGACTGTGGAGATAAATAAAATATGTCAATGGAAAGAAGCAATCAGCTAAGAGTTCCTGCCAGTCAAGAACTCAAAAAGTATACTGTCTCAGGAAAGCCAGTAGAGTGTGTTTCGTCCCATCCGAAAGTGCCAAAACAAGCTTCAGTTTCTCCTCCTTTGTCACACATAAAGTGGGGAGAACAGTGCTGGGAAGATAGCAGACAGCAAACACAGAGGGAACTCAAGGAGCCAGTCTCATCCACAATCAGTTATGTGAGGGCATTATCACATCGACGAATTCACAGTGTGAATGCTCGTGGCAGATGGACGAACACTTGTCGGCTATCTGGAGCCGGGAGAGTCAGATTTATTTTCCAAGCTTATTTGTCTCATTTCTCCTGCCTGGTGCTGGAAGGCAGAGCACGCATCTGTGGTTTTTCAAATGCAGGAGATTGCCGGCTATTTCCAGTTGGTGAGATTGGGCTCTGCAAGCTGAACCCTCTAGGACTGCTGGCTTATTTCTCCTCCGAATGCAGACAAAGGGGAGCAGGTTTAGCATCGAGTTTCTGTCGGTAAATTTTGGTTCTCAGCAACAGCAGAATGAGGTTGGCCCATTCCATGAACTGGCCTCCCCGACTTGACTGTGATTGTGGGGTCTGCTCCACTCCATTACAGCCTCAGGGGTGGGCTTCCAGGAAGCTCCTGCCAGAGGTGTAGCCTGAGTCAGGATGACAGCCCTCTAGCACCCAGAGGTGTCACCTTTGGTCACTGGGCAGAGAGTACTGTTACACCCTCTAAGCATGAAGGGTTCTAGTGTTCTCAGTTGGCAGAGAACTTGAGATAAGCTCTCGCCTGAGCTGATCAAGAAGGAAAGGGGCATCTTTTGAGCCAGAATTTTAACTTCATAGCACCTGCCCTCCAATTCCATTTTTCAGGTTACTTCTTGTAGGAGGAATCATCTTTCCCATTTTGTTATTGGGACAAGCAGAAATTCATTAGTGTCTTGAAGTCAAGCAAGGGGTCCACAAACATATTGAATCTAAATTCGCAGCCCCCTAAACTGGTGCATGACTAAGGAACATGTTTGGCAAATTCTAAATGTTTCAGGGCAGAGAAAAGCATAAGTCTGCAGGGCTGAGAGGGACCAGCCAGAGTCTAAGGCTCTGTGCCTCAAGTCTGTTCATTCATTCATTCATCCATCCATTGATGCATGCAATCAATTGGTTAACAAGCCTCAGTGAGAATAGAACCTCTCAACCCACCTAGCCCACCACCAGCCACATAAATCAGACTTTCTGGGTGATTCTATCATGCAGTTAGGGTTGAATCACTGAACCAGGCATTGAGTATATTCTAAAGTGGAGAAAGGCAATTAAACATGAAAAAGACCGTGATAGAAGTAAGCCCAGGCTTCCAATAGGGGTAGAGAGAAGCAGTCCCAAACACAGGTAGGGCAAGAAGCTGAAGTCCACAGTGACTCCCTGGAGGAGGTGGCCCTGAGCTGCTTTTGAAGAAGCAAGAATTGTGCATTGTCCAGTCAAAAAATAGGGAAGGCAGACTGTGGAAACTCCTGGAGAATCTCCAGGGAGTCTACTATGGTCAACATGTATAAAGCTAGTCAGAGGGAGAGGGCAGGCAGGTGGGATGAGAGGTGCATTGGACCCCATGATGACTGTGCCATGCTGGGGAGTTCAGCCCAGTTTTCATAGGAAAACCCTTTGAAGGGACTTCTCTGATTAGATTTGAGCTTCAGAAAAGGCATTCTGGCAGCTGAATGAAAAAATAAATAGGAGGGGGTTATAAACAGTTACAGAAGGAGCAAACCATAATCATTAAAGTGTGCCACCACTGACAATGAGGGTTCATATATTTATCTTAAAAAAACAGAAGCTAACATTTTCTTGAAAACAATTACCATAAAACTCCCACTGGATTCTTTTAGGGAAGTAGTTTTTAAAAATTAAAAAACTGAATTTGGAATTGAAAATTTAAAGGTTTGTTCCAAATATATGGATTGTTTGATTCTCTGTACAAACCACTTCTGGCTTGAGCTTTTTGGGGTGATGATGTTTGATGAATCCTGCTGTTCCCCAGCTTCCCGCTGAAAGGGCAGTACTTTGTAGGGTCAAGAGCCCAACTCCTGAGGTCAGAGAAATTTGGATTTAAATCCCAGCTCTGACGCCAACAAGCTGTGTGACCTTGAGAAATTTACTTAACCTCTCTGTACCTCAGATTACTCATCTGTAAAGTAGGATGACAGTAGCATGTCCCTCCCAGGGCTATATGACACAATACATATAAATACATGGGCATACATGTAAAGAGCCTGGCACATTGAAAACACTAAAAAATGACAGCAGGAACCAAAGGCCACAAGACTAAAAACAAATGACGCTGAAAGGAAATGTGATAATCCACTAAGCAATTCCTATCTCTATTTTATTCTACTCTGACATGATCTAGAAACTTCATTTTTTAACAAAAAGGGAAAGGAACTCGTTGTCATTGTGTGGTTCAGTCTGTCCTATCAGTCGTCATAACTTCAGTGCCAAAGAACTGAATTAACCTGATGATTTTCATTCCAAGCTTCTGATCCAAAACCTAACCTGCAAAATGACCCGTCTGCTCCTGTGACTCTTACTTGCTCTGGTGAAGGCAGAGGAGGATTTGACTCCTTCGCTTATCATATCTACAGTAACCCATCAGCTGCTGAGCTGAAGGATGTGTGTGGCGCTCCCCGGTCCCCTTTAATGTGCCATTAAATCAAATACTCTATTAGCAGAATTAGTTCATTCAGTGTCTGCACAGAAACGTCCTGCGAATTGTGTGATGTCTCTCGCAAATGGCCCTGCACTCTGGGGTCTACTTCAGCAGTTTATATCCTGTGGAGGAGGACTGAGCTGCCCCAGGATCTGACTGCCTTCCTCTACGTGAAATATTATAGCTTCCACAAAGGATAATTATTTCGATCATTTTGCCATGTGCAAACCTGGTGAATTCAAACGCTGCTGATCAGGCTCTGGCCCAAAACCTGCTGTCCTCACACCTGCAGCCAGGGCCCGCCTTGGCCACGGACTTTCCACCCTCTCAGCTTCTCTGCCCTGCGTAGGTCTACTCCAGTCGCCAGTGCCAAAATACATGCATTTGCTGAGAGTAAAAATGGGGAGAAATCCCCTTCCCCAAAGAATCTGGGCAGGATCAAAGTGTGTCCCCACTCTCATATTCTCTAGCAAGAGCTGTGGGTTGAAAGTCAGCACCCACATTTCCATTTTCTCCTATTTACACCCAGTAAACATGAAAGTAGGCAACACTAACTGCTGTGCCTCTGTGCTAATAATCTCATGCTCTGAAGATTAGCAAGGATGTCAAGCACACAATGTCACGTTCAGCTTGGGCATGTGGAGCTCCGCATGACGCTTCATTTGCCAGAGCTCTGGGCTGCTGCTAAGGGCTCTCTGGCTCCTTTCCTTTATGCTGAGCAGCATTTAGCCAATGTGCATGTCATCTGTTATGCTCTTTTCCTAGAGTAGCTAGTCAGTGTGTTAGGGAAGTATTTGTTCTTGGAAGAGATAAACCTTAGGAGATTTCTGGTCAAGATTGTGGCATAGGTAAACATAGCTTGCCTCCTTGCACAACCACATCAAAAATATAACTAAACTATAGAACAACCATCATTCATAGCTGTGAGAAAGCAAGCTGAATGGAAGTAATTTCTACAACTACAGAAATAAAGAACAAAATACTTAATGATGGGTAAGATGGGCAGAAATACGGAATGGGCTGGACCCATACCCACGTGTGGCAGATAAAAATTGGCAGGGATATCTTGGGAGTTAAGGGTCCTAGCTCCACGACATGCCCCTCAGCCCACGGTTCAAGTGCCAGGAAGATAAGTCTCCATCACATCTGGCTATAAAAACCAGTGGGGCTTGAGGCTTTGGAATACAGAAACTGCTGGAATCCCTGGAAGTTCCTCATAAAGGACCCCTACACAGACTTACTCAGACTCACTTGCTCTGAGCTTCAGTACAGCGGCAACAGATTCAAAGGCACAAGAGACATACGGGGGGAACTGAATTGTCTATCAGGGCAAGAGCTGGGCAGCTTTCTCCCAGACAGAAGTGCTGGCAGAAGTCACTGTTCCTTTTCTGAACCCTCCCCCAACAGAGCCACAGAGCAGCAGGTGGACTCCATATCAGAAACTCCACCAACCTAGCGCACACTGTTTGTCCCACCCTTGTGAGGCCCCGTCCTGCCCAACATGCAGGCCAACTCAAGGTGTTTCCAGTGGCTTTTCTATATGAATGGCTTGTCTTGGCCCATGCTTCAGATTTTCCTAAATTTTCTTAAACAAGCAGCACCTGGCTTCAGCGAGCTCCATCCCTTTCACTAAGTTGCCCCAAGCCTGGCCCTAGCAGCAGTCAGCCTTGGTTCACAGCTTAGCCTCACCTGGGTACTTCCAAGGCCAGCACAAGTAGCAGTCATCTGCAGGTTGCTTTGTAGATTATGCTGTGTGACCCCAGACAGAGCTCAGATGGTGGCTGACCTTGGACATGCCAAGTATAATCAAGGATCAACTATAATAAGAGGTTGTACACAGCCCACACAGTGGGTGCCTCTCGAGTACCCAGCTTGCGTAATAGTAGAGGCTGTGCCACTGGACCTTACAGGGCATCTACTATAGGTCACTCTACCAAGCTTGGAAAATATAGCAGCTGTACATAATACATAGAAACAAACACAAGGAAGGTGCCAAAATGAGGAGACAAAGAAACATGGTCCAAATAAAAGAACAGAACAAAACTCTAGAAAAAGAACTAAACAAAATGGAGACAAGCAAGTTACTAGATGAGAGTTCAAAACATTGGTTATAAGGGTGCTCAATGAACAACAGATGAACTCAAAGAGAACTTTAACAGCATAAAAAAGGACATTAAAACCATTAAAAAAATCCGTTAGAATGAAGGATACGCTAACTGAAATGAAGAACAATTTACAGAGAATCAACAGTAGAGTTCTTGAAGCTGAGAATCAAATCACCAATGTGGAACATAAGTAAAAAAATAGCCAATCAGAACAGCAAGAAGAAAAAGGAATCCAAAACAATGAGGATAGTAAAGAGCCACTGGGACAACTTCAAGTCAACATTAGCATCATGGGGGTGCCAGAAGGAGAAGAAAGAAAGAGCAAGAAATTGGAAACCTATTTGAAAAAATAATGAAAGAAAATTTCACTAATTTGGTGAAGAAAATAGACATACAAGTCCATGAGGCACAAAGAATCCCAAAAAAGATGAACTCAAAGAGGCCTACACATAATTAAAGTGCCAAAGGGAAAAGCAAAGAGAGAATCTTAAAAGCAGCAAGAGAATAACAGTCAGTTACATACAAGGGAACCCTCCCATAAGACTGTCAGCTGATTTCTCAAAAGAAACTTCAGGCTAGGAGGGATTGACAAGAAATATTCAGAGTCATGAAAAGCAGGGACTTACAGCCAAGATTGCTCTACCCAGAAAAGCTATCATTTAGAATTGAAAGACAGAGAAAGAGCTTCCCAGACAAGAAAAGACTAAAGGAGTACATCACCACCAAACCAGCATTATATGAAATGTTAAAGGATCTTCTTTAAGAAGAAGAAAATAAAAAATATGAACAACAAAATGTCAACAAATACATATCTACCAACAATCGAATCTAAAAAACAAAATAAACAAATGACCAGAACAGAAACAAAATCATAGATACAGAGAACATTTTGATGGTTTCCAGATGGGAGGGGTTAGGAGAGTTGGGTGAAAAAGATGAAGGGATTAAGAGGTACAAAGTGGTAGTTACGGAATAGTCATGGGGATGTAAAGTACAGCACAGGAAACAGAGTAACCAAAGAACCTATGCATGACTCTTGGATGCGGACAACAGGGTAGAGATTGCCTAGGGAATAGGGGGCTGGGTGGAGGGGGATAAAGGGGTGAAAACTAGGACAACTGTAATAGCATAATCAATAACATATAATTTTTTAAAAAGGAAAGGAAAAAGGAGTAAAACTTAGATTGCTATACTGGTAATTGTTTAACTTTTTCCAATGGGGTTAGAGGGAATCCTGGTTTATAGCATTTGGCAATTTCCATCGTGCAAATGCTGACACAATGGCTGATTTCAAGCCACAATGTGATGTCACTGAATGCAGAGTCGGGAAGAGATGTTTGTAACACTGATTACGCAGTATTTTCAGAAAAATAACCTCAATAACAGCATGTAACAGTTAAGTATGATAAAATTATTAGGCCAGAAGCAGTTTTGAATATTATTAGTTTTTAAAATCATAACGCATTTAGCCCTGACTGGTGTGGCTCAGTTGGTTGGGCATCAACCTGCAAAATGAAAGGTTTCCAGTTTGATTCCTGGCCAGTGCACATGCCTGGGTTGTGGATTCAGTCCTTGGTCAGGGTGTGTGAGAGAGGCAATCAACTGATGTTTCTCTCTCACATGGCTGTTTCTCTCCCTCTCTCTCTCCTTCCCTTCCCCTCTCTCTAAAAATAAATAAAATCTTTAAGAAATTAAAAGAATAAAATTATAATGCTTTTACTTGTTAGTTTGTAAAATTTAACTTTTCATGACTGTATTTAACAACCGACTTACAAAATTTATCAAAATTTAATAATTAGCTTTACAAGCTAGAATCAGCCAGCTCCAGCACATCACTGGGTTTAAGAGGATAACATGATATTTCTTTCTTGAATCTAAATCAATACAGAAATTTGGCAGAGACTGTCTGCATGGTGGTTCAGGGACCCAGGCTCCCTCCATCTTGAATCTCTATTCCCCCGCCCCCTCCAGGGACCACAGAGCACCCCACTTTCAGCCAGCAGTTGGGCAAAGAGAATGCAAAATCTCATGTGGGTGGTTTTCATGGGCCAGACTTGGAAGTGGTATGGATCGCTATGTCAACATGCCACTGGCTGGAATTCTGTCACATGGCCGCACCTAACTTCAGGGGAGGCTGGGAAACATAATCTACCTGTGTGACCAAGAAGGAAAGTATATGGAGGTAGGGGGCAGCTAGCTGGTTTCTGCCAGAGCACTAAGATTGACTCCTCCCTGGCATCTGTCAGGAAGCAAGCAAACCAAGAGAAAGAGCAGCTGGCCTTCCTTTTCTTATTAAGCACTCAAGAGTTTAACAGGCATGGACAGTGAAATGAATTGTTTTAAAGTTGGCAATTAATAAATAGAATTATGCCTGTGGAAGGACCAGGTTGTATGTTATACACCATCACTGCGACGTGGAAGTGAGGCCAGCGGGGCCAGGATGCTGTGGCAGGTGCATGAGATGCTTTTTCTAAGCACAATGGTCTACCTGTTCATCTTTCCATCCATCCATCCATCCATCCATCATCCATCCACCCACCCACCCATCCAAAAAGCCTTTATTCAGGCTCTGTATCATCAGCTTCTGGACATACAGAGGTACTTGGGGATGCTCACAGTTCAGTGAGGAGGAGAGAATCAGACAAGCCCAGGTCAAGATATGTCCACTAACCAAGGAGAAATCAGCTCAAACTCTGGGAAGGTAAAAAGCTTTTTGAGGAGGAGACATGTGGGTCTAGATAGATGCTTAGGAATAATTACCAAGGCACAGAAGCAGGAAATGCATTAGAAGCAGGGAAATAGTTTGTGCAAGATCTAGAGGAGTGGAGGCGCACGGTTTGTTTCAAAAATGGCAAGAAACTCAGTGTGGCAAGAGATGGGGCTGAAAAATTGGGATTGTATAAAACTGTGAAGATCTTTATATGGAGTATATAGGATTTGGGAATTGTTTCTCAAAATGGGGGACATGTAACTTCAGGGGTACCCAGTGGTATGACAGGGAGCATGTAAATATGGATGAAAACTTTCTTTATTTCCTCCCTTGATGGCAACCAATTCCAATGATGTTTGGGAAGTCCTGGCAAAGGTTTCTTTCCATCTCAGTGGGCCGATATATAGTCCTGAACCATCCTATCGTCAGTAGAGGATGAGGATTTCATTGGCATGGCGGAGTCACCTGCTGTTCCTCTGAGCCTGGAGCAGGGGGTTGTCTTACCAAAGCCCGAGGGCTGAGCGAAGAGAAGTGGGGACTCCTCAGAGGAAATGCCAGACGTGGGACAGAAGAAAGGCGAATGACTGCCAGGTGACCTATGAGTAGCTGGCCTACAGGTGGAAGAAAGCCAACGGACAGCTGTCTCTAGAACTGTCATTTAAAATAAAGAGTGAGTCAGGGATGAGAGAGGGAAAAATCATTGTATTTCAGTTCTTGAAGTAGTGGAACTTCAGTCTTTTGGGAGGACCAAAAGACTAAAGAGATGGCTGCTTTTCCTAGATAGAACCAGGTGGGAAGTTGGGGGATGGATCCCATCATCCCCAGCCTTTGAAATACAAACCAGAGCCCCATCTTGCCTCTTTGCAGGCTCCTGGCCTGAGTGGCTCCTAGGCAGAGCCAGTGGCTTCACTGTGGTCACTGTCATTGTGCCAAGTCACGAATCCACAAGCCAGGAAGGCCCTGCCCCAAAGCAGATAAGCCAGGCGAGGCTGGTAGGCGAGCGCCCCATGCCTGACGTCCTGCAGAACAAATGGCTCTGGGGGAACCGCAAAGCCCAGAGCAGACCCTGCTGGGCCGCTTGTGGGAAAGGACCCGCAGCCAAGTCAAGATTGCCGTCCACAGACCCTGAGCCCCACAAGAAAGAGATTATTTATGAGGCCTCTGTGAGGTGCATGTGGGAGGAAGAGGAGGACTTGAAATCAGACAGGCCAAGTTGGAATTTCAGTTCTGTATTCATCAGCTATGGGTCTGGGGGCCGGTGACTTTCCCCTTGAACCTCAGTTCCCTCAAACGTACACGAGGATGATGGTGACTACCCTTCAGGGTTGTGAAGATTCAACAACATGGCCCCAGGAAAGCACCCGGCATGGGAGTGTATATGGCCAGTCTGCTCAATAGTAATGGTGAGTGGACACTTATGGGGAATCACTGTGGGTGCCCAGAGCCTTCCTCTACATTATTGCATTTAATCCCCGCCACCATGGGAGGTGAGTCTACTGCTATTCTCTCCTTACAGGTGAGGGACGGGCTCACAGAGGTCAGGACATTGCCCAGGGTTACACCGCAGGCAGCTGGGGTCTAAGAAGTCCAAGAGACAGTGGCTTCTCCACAGTGGCAGAAGCGCTGGTGACGACGCCTGGAAAAGGGACGGAGCCCGCTCTCCTGCCTGCGGGTCAGAGCCCGGGGCAGCCGCCACTCCTCAGCGAGTGGAACGGGCTGCAAATCAAGCTGTGAGTTTCTGGCAGCTTCGAGCTGTCCCAGCTGAGTGGAGCACAGAGGTAAAGTGAGAGTGTAAACGGTGCAGGGCACCCATTAAAAATTTACAGCCACCATCTAATTTTAGAGCCTTCATTTTTCAGTATAAAAACGCTACTGTACGTGCCACCAAACTATGAAACAAATAGAATACTGCTGTCAGAAAGGACCCTCCTTAGGTATGAGGCTGTAAAGATGTCCAGTGGGGAAAACCTTCTTAGTATTAAATTACCTCCCTCCCTGCCTCTCCTCTCATTTTAGATTAGAAACTCTCCTAAATGTCATACTGGGAAATGCTGAAGGCTGGGGTAGGAGAATTCGGCAGCGTTACAGTGAAGGCATTGACTTGGGCCTCTTGTATATTTGCAGCTGGGGTGGCGAGCCTTGGAGACCTCACCGGGAACACGAGATTTGACAAAACCCAGCAGTGCCCCCTGCCCCCCGCCCCGCCCCAACGCAAGTAAAGACCAAGGAAGCAGCAAAGGATGGCAAACCCACTGTCAAGAACCAGATTGGCAATTTCTTGCCATTGTAGTGATAAATTGCTACACTGGCTGAACTAACAATTGTAATAACAATAACAGTTAACCTTTATGCAGCATATACTATGCTCCAGCAACATATTCTTTTAAGGTCACAATGTACCTTTATCATGACACTGCCACAGTACATCTATAATAATAGCAGTGCTAGCTAACATTTAATGAAAAATTACTGTGGTTAGTTTACCTACATTATCACATTAATCTTCAAAACTTCGTAATGATGCTTTGATGCTTTTATTATCCCCATCGCACGGATAATAAAACAGGTTTTGTTAGTTAGTGCGTGTCTGAGCTGGATTGCAGACGCAGACGTGTCAGAATCCAGGGCTGGAGGTCTTCCCCACCGCAGAGGCTGCCTCTCAGAGAAGCCTAAGGTGGCGTCCATTCTCCTTTCATTTTTTTTGAAGCACTTGTCATTCTACAAACATATCTGATGTATGTGCATGTGTGTGTTGTTTTCTCTTTTCAGACTCCAAGCCCATAACTTCCTATTTGTGTGATGTGTTGGTGTCAACAGTGGGTCAAATGTCTTCTCTGCATACCTAGCTTCACTCTGCTCCCAAAACCAGCTTACCTTGTCAGATATTGTTATGGGGTCCCTGGGGCCCTCAACTTCCCTCCTTCTTCCAGGAACATACCTGAAGCTTGAGTTACAATGCAAAGCTTCATGGACCTTGAACAGGTCAATGGGGAGAGGTCAATTGAGATTCTGGAACAAGTGAAGTTGGTCTTAGCCTTGGGCAAAGGGCATGGGAAGGGGGGATGGAAAAGACAGGGAGGACTGACTAAGACCCAAGGTGATATGCGAGGGCTAAGACATTTTTGTGATTGCCCAGAGACAGCGTGATCAGGAATAGACTGTGGCTGCTGTGCATATGGGCGAGTGGGCCGACTCCCTTCCTTGGGTCTCGCAAAACACAGGCTTTGCTCTAGTCCACAATGACCCTATAACTTGTCATCCAAACTCAGACACTGGGTGAAGGAAAGCACGCTATTAGTGCTAGGTAGGACAGAAGGGGTAAAGTGAGACTGTCCCAGGCAAATAGGATATATGTCACTTCACTCTACCCTCTTCCTTGCAAGCTAATGTGAGAAGACCCATACATTAGAAGTGAATTTCATTTGGAAACTGCCGTCCCTCAATCCCTCAGCTCACCAGGTGAGCCGTGTTACTGAAGGGGTGGAGCTGGGGGTGCAGCCAGGAGAACCCAGCAAGAGACAGTGGGCACTTAACTGTTGGCTGGTTGCTTTTTTTTTTAATCTTTTAAGGTTAGATGCCTTTTCTTATACTGGATAATTTCTTCTATATCTACCAGGTTTTGCAGATTTGCCTCCTGGAACCTGTGAGGTTTTTGTGAGATTCTTCCTTCAATGAAATGAGCAATAATCAGATGGCCTGCTGTATACAACTGCAGCCTGGCATCTTGGTGAGAAGCCCATGCATATCTGTGGGCACACACATGTACAGATATAATATTTTAAAAAATTGAATAAATGTCTTTTTTGAAAGGGCCTTCTTTTATATAAGTTTTATAATCTACCAAGAGAAAAATTTGCTTAATGTTACTTTGCATCACACTGCAAAGTTGTTTCTCTGAATGCCTGAGAACTTTTACTCCGAAGAGTTGCCCTTTGACTTCTTGGTTGAATGTGGTTTGGGGATCGCTAGTGTTGTCTCTGGGGTCACCTGAGGAATGAAGGAAAGAACTCGAGCTTTGTTGTCTGAGCTGGGTTTGAATCCCAACACAATCACCACTTGGTCGTGACCTTGGGCAAAAGGGGCAGTCCTCATCCCTTCCCAGGCATCAAGGGCTAGGACACTGGTGCCGTGTTGCCTGGGTTCAAATCCCTACTTCCTCACTGACTTGAGTAGCTTTCAAAAAGCCACTTGACCTCTCAGTGTCTTAATTTCCTCATCTGTGAAATGGGGATAATGATAGTATCTACCTCTTAGAGTTGTTGTGAAAATTAAATAAGTTAATTTTGTACTTGACACCCACCTCCCACTTTCTGTCTCTTGTTCTACCCCATAAATTCATTCTTTAAACTTCAGAGTCTTCCTCACCCCTCTTTCTAGACCCACTGCTCTCACAAGGTCAAGGCCACATGACCTCACACCCGTGCCATGATTTTTCCATGGGTTCTGCACCTGGCAGTCAGATCAGGTCCTAAACTGACATTTCGAGCATGAAACTGTCACAGAGGGCTCCACTGAGGAACATTTACTTCAATCAACTCCATTTTTTATTATAATGAATTTCAAAATTCTTTGTCAAGGTTAGCTTCAAACCCTCCCCTCAAATGAGCCTTTTCACTGCTCTCTGAACATGTCTTCCATAATGTCTGCTCTGAGCCAACAAAGTCAAGTTTCCAATGGGGTGCGTGTGAGATGCTGGGTTAAAAGGCCTTTAAAACCAGCTTCCTACCTGTGGCCTATTTGCAGAGGGTCTGAGAATCTATGACTAATCATCACTTAGCTCTTACTATGTATCAAACATTGTTAATTGCCTTTGTTTTACATTCATTAGCTCATTTAATTCTCCTAACAATTTTTGGAAGAAAGTAATATTATTATCCTAATAATATTTTTATCTTGCAATATTTTTACAGATGAGAAAGCTGAGCCTTGGAGAAGATAAATTGTGGACCCACGGTCACACAGCCAAGATGGGGTTAACTCAAGCACAGATCCACAATGTGTGTGTGTGTGTGTGTGTGTGTGTGTGTGTGGCGGGGGTGAGGAAGGGCGGGGGCAGCAGCTGTCAGAAGGCTGCCTCTGCCTGGTTTCTGTTAGCCTATGTTGTTAGACATTTCTAAGTCTATCCTTCATCCCTCCCCCAACCCCTACATTTTCTTTCTAATACATGAACAGATGACAAATGAAATGTGAATGGTTCCTCCTGAGGGTTGTACCCCTGGGTGCCATGGACCCAAACTCTCTGAAGACGCATATTTGAAGTTGCCGTCCAGTAATCGTGACAGACCTGGTTAGAGCTCCGCCCAGACTCAACCCAGGGCAGTCGGTGGTTCCCTAGGTGGTTCCCTATCTGGTCGGTATTACCTGGGTTTGTTGAATTGCACTTAATCCTTTTGTTTTGCTATAATCCTGAAAGTAGACTGACACAGCTGCTTGCTTTCAGGAAACTTAAGTATTTTGAGAGCCCGTAAAAGCATGTGAAGATTTTTGGGTCCAGCTATAACAACTGGATTGACTGCTTCCGGCTCTGTCACTTAACTTCTGCACAGCGACTGACTTCCGGAGCTCAGCCCCTGACAGCCAGGAGGAAGAAGCCATAAGCAAACCTTTTAATTTATAGTAAGCAGAGATCAGTCGTTAATTTTTTTCCTGGCTTATTTAAAATGCCAGGCCTACTTAAAACAATAAAATCGTGCATGGTTTTCTCTTAAAAGAAACTTCTCAGCCATTCACCAAAATCCCCAAAAGTACATGCTTGATAATATACCACAACCCCCACAAGAGATTTACAAAATTTGCTTTAGGTAGTGATGCTACAAGATTTAGAAGTATTGACTTTATAATCGAGCGATTCCTTTCTCATTGTTTTAAAAAGTAAGATCACAATAGGTTTGAAGCTATGGCAGTAAGAATGAACATGCCTTTGCTTTACCTTTCTCAGCAAGAAGAGCTACTAGGGTGAAAAATCAGGTTAATTTCAGTTCCACTAGTAATATCAGAAATGAAAAAAAAAATGTTAAAACTCTCCCTTCCAACTTTGTAGACACCTGGAATATTTATTTATTTCCCGTGCAGAGAAAAGGAAGGTGGATGTTACCTTTAAGCTACATACACATATAATCAATGAATGTGAAGAAAGCGATTCTGGCTGCATTTAAATCAGGCACCGGCATGCAGACTTTAAGAGTTCTGACCTTAAAAATGAAGAAAATATTATTGTAATTACTCCATTTGCTAAAAAACAAATGATGTGGCATTTGAATTTAAGGCTTCTATCAAAAGCAGTTGAGTGTCTAATCAGTCCACACCTTTCCATTTTAATGGAGTTGGGGTTGAGCCATTGCATTTACAATTATCCAGGCTGACTTAATCCCTTTGAAATGACTTAAAAAGATTAGCATTCATGGATTATTTATTAGCTCCTCCTGAA
Organism: Pteronotus mesoamericanus; assembly: GCF_021234165.1. Lineage (NCBI taxonomy): Eukaryota > Metazoa > Chordata > Mammalia > Chiroptera > Mormoopidae > Pteronotus > Pteronotus mesoamericanus. The sequence goes on along the minus strand of NW_026555329.1, from coordinate 2,800,319 downwards.
TGTATTTCCAAGAATGGAAACAACATTTGCATCAAAGTCTAGTTTCCAAGTTTAACTCTGTTGATGAAGGCACTACTGCATGTTGTTGCAAAGGCATCTCTGAAGTCACAGGATGCTTTGTGATGCTCTCTCCTCCCCGCGCGTCTTCGGGAGCAGTCTTTGTTCCTTGCAGGCTGGGAGAGAATGCTAATTCCAGTCCTGCCTGTAAACACTGGCTGCAGAAAGCCGGCTGTTTGGAGAGGCAGCAGATTCCAGTCTGCTGTCGCTATCACTGATAGTGAGTGCCTGTCTCAGGCTCAGCAGAGAACCCAGTGACACGGTGACACTGGCAGTTTAACCAAACACACTTTCTGCCTAGATAACAGAAACGTCACACACCAGTCCGTGACAGCAACCCCAGAGGAGCTCCAGGCGGGAGGTGGCCCTGGCAGCCCGCGGCAGATGTGTCACCTGAAACCCTTCATCGTGGGCCTGGCTGTGAATCTCACCTCCACGTCAGTGGCAAACAGTCCTCTGTTTGCTGGGCACCAGACCTCTTCTCAGGCCGGCAATGGACAGCGAATCTTGTCGGGGGCCAACTGCAAAAGCCAAGCCAGGCCCCAGAGTTAAAACTGACAGAGACATTTGAGGCTGGCTTTCAGCAGAGCTAAAACTCTTCCAAGGGAAAGCAGAGCGAGAGAGGAATAAACTGTAGTGGAGGGGCTGGAAGAGAATAGTGCGCAGGGCTGGATCCTGCAAGAATCGTCCCTGGAAAAACAGTGGAGCGGAAAGCCAGGAAGGGGTGGCTGTCACCTCAGGCCAGGGGTTTGTCTTATGAAATCCCTGTTCTTTGTGGTGGTTTGATTTATGCAAGCCCCTTACATGCAGAAGCTGTAAATGTATTCTGTGACTTTTTTTTTTTTAACTTATGAGATAACTGATAGATAAAATTTCATGCTTCACTTTTAGAAAATCTGAAATAGAAAATTTACATACTGCACAAATGTTGTCTGGTTAACGGACAGAAAAAGCTTGTTCTACAGAACCTTTCTAAAAAGTTCCTTTGGAACAGTGACACCCCTGTGACATCCAAACTGTAATTTGATTTATGAAAAATTTATTCACACAAAGAGGCATCTCTAATATATAAAATAGGGCTTTTATGAAACTTTTCCCCTAGGGACCTGGTTGGAGACATAAAATAGAACAAGATCATTTTATAATACATGTATCCTGTCTGGATATAAAACGTCTGAGATCCATGCTAAAGCAAATTGAAGTGATGAAAATTTGCCTTTACTGAGGTAAAAATGGATTCGTATTCATATTTAAAATACGGAACTGAGATGACACAGTTACAAAATTTATAATTCTTGTTATAATTCTTGCTAAGTGCAAGGAATAAAAAATTGGAGTGATCAAAGAGAAGCCATGAGGATAAGGATGGCTGTTTTGAATAAAATAAGAACCAGCCCAGAACTCCTGAGGAGAACGCTGCCCCGGCCGAGCCGATTCGTTGAGGAGAGTCCAGCCATCCCCTCGTTCACTCATTCCCACACCCCCTCCCTCCCTCATTGCTGTCACTCACTCAGCAGCTTTCCCTCTGGGGGTCACTGTGAGCACACGCTGTGTTGGGCAGCGCACGAAGGCAGCAAACATGGCTCCCACCCTCAAGGAGTTTACAATTTAAGGAGGAAGAGGGAGGATGCAATAAACACAAAAAGAGAAGGGAAAGAAAGTGCCAGGAGCAGTCATATCCCACTTATGGTCTGACTTTGGGCATTGAAGGTGGGCGTGGGGGTTGGTGAGGAAAATCCCAAGAATGCTTCGCTGGAGAAGGCCCCGCCGGTCCTGCTATGAAGGGATCTGTGTCTGCGCGTGGACCCGGAGGGGAGGGCTGTTGGCCCCCGTGTCGGCTGCCTCACTGGTTGAGCGACTGACTCGTGCTCCTCCTGGTTTTACTGCTCACTCTTTGTCTTAGACAAGACACCGATGGGCTTTGGGCCATTTTTTATGAAATACAGTTACTCTGAAAAACTAATGTGGACAGAATTCCAATATATATCATTATAGAGAAAAATTACAAGCATAGTTATATAAGAAGAAAAAAACAGAAATATCACTTGCAAGTCTAACACTCATTGTTAACTTTGTGTGGGGTATTATTCTATACTTTTCTATCTATTTATATAGCTATCCATATTTTTTATAGTGGTAAAAACCACATAACCTTAAATTTACCACCCTAACCATTTGTAAGTATATGGCTCAGTAATACGTAGGTTTACACTGATGCACTATAGATCTCTAGAACTTTGATACCTTGCAAAACTGAAACTCTCTACCAACTGAACACTAATTTCCACTCGCCTACCACTTCTCTCCCTATCCTTTATACTTTCTGTTTGAATGATTCTGACTACTTTGGATACCTCATATGAGTGGAATTATATAGTAATTGTCCTTTTGTGATTGGCTTATCTTTTGCTCAGACAATGCCTTCCAGGTTCAGCTATGTTGTAGCATGTGACAGGGTTTCCTTCTTTTTAAGGCTGCGTAGTATTCCATTGTACATATACATTATATCTTCTTTATCCATTCACCTGTCAGAGGACATTTGGGTTGTTCCCAGCTCTTGGCTGCTATGAATTATACTGCTATGAACATGGAGGTGCAAATGTCACTTTGAGACTCTGCTTTCAATTCTTTTAGATATATACCAAGAAGGAGAATTTCTGGACCATGCAGCACTTGTATTTTTTACGTTCCCACCAACGGTGCTCTGGTGTTCCAATTTCTCTACATCTTTATCAATACTATCTTCTGTTCTTTTTTTTTTTTTTAAATAAAAGATTTTATTTATTTGTTTTTAGAGGGAGGGGAAGAGAGGGAGAGAAACGTTGATTGGCTGCCTCTTGCATATTGCAACCAGGGACCTGGCCTGCAACCCAGGCTTGTGCCCTGACAGGGAATTAAACTGGCGACCTTTTGCTTTATGGGGCAACACACACCCCACTGAGCCACAGCAGTCAGGGCTATTTTCCATTCTTTTATTCAAGGCCATCCTCATGTGTGTGAGGTGATACCTCATGGTGGTTTTGATTTGTGTTTCCCTAACTAACCTAGAATGACTCCTATAGAGGAAAAGGAATTACCTCTGCCAGAGAGAGCCGGGCTCATAAACCGAAATTCAGGAATTGAGTCCTAGTCATAGATTCAGTGTTGGCTCCTAACACCACACAGCCTCACCAAGTTCTCCTTTTCTCAACCATACAACTGAGGACTCTACTACCCACCCTCTCTCTGTTACCACTAAGAGTAGTAAGCTAATCTTCAAGGAAAACAAAGCTAAAGGCTTTGTTCCAAAGAGCCAGTCACATGCAAACACGAGGTACTATGGGCAACTGGTCAAGATCTCCTAAAGGTGTACAAAACAAGGCAGGACCCTGAAGTCACGTCACAGTAAACTTTATCAGCTGCTCACTCGAAATCCTTGGGGGGCATTTATCGTAAAATATAATCCACCCTGCACCAAGCACTTATCACTTTATCTGCACCATGAGTCCAGCCATATGTCTCTGTTATTCCCCCTTCAACAACTAGAAGCAAATTCAGAGTTTTGAGTTTCAACTGTTTGATTCTTGTAGCTGTTAAGACAATAACAGATTAAATAGGATGAATCAGGCAGCCATACTTCTTGTAAAGTTATCCCCAGAGATAAATGTACAATGTTGTTTCAGAGGCTGTGGTGGAGTCTGGGATGTAACTAAGGTTGACAGACTGCCTGCGTGTGGGTGGCTGTCTCCTTTCCAGCTGTGACCAACTGAATTATATCACCTGTCCCATTTGATGTATTAGGATATGCCCAAGCTCAAGATACATGTTGCTGCAATAGGGAAATTAATGTCCACCACTGGAGGCAATTAATAATGATTAGGAGCAAAACAGCAGGGTTAAATCTGTGCATTTAACAGAGTGTTCATACACTTTTATACTGTATTTCAGTCTTGTTGCTCAAAGGGAAAAAATTCCTTTTGGGGGACTAGAACAATCTTACCTTAATTAATGCATAAACTGAGATGAAATGTCAAAGTCACTTCAATGAGACGTGTTTATTCATTATTTACTTAATCTTCGTTCCTGGGGTTAGAGAAAAACATGGTACAAAAAGTAGTATTCTAAGGAGAGAAATGTTCAGATTCAGTTGTATAGCTAGTAAAACTCTTGAACTTTTTGAATTACTGCATTCAACTCATGGACTGGGGTGAGAAACTCTTCTTTAATTTCACAATTCTGCAATCAATATACTAAAAAGCAGCAATGAATTGGCACACCATAGATTTGCTAATAGAACTCTTGAACTTTTTGAATTACTGCATTTGACTCATGGATTGGGGTGAGAAATTCTCACTTCTTTTATTTCACAATTCTGCAGTGAATATACCAAAAAGCAGCAATAAATTGGCATGCCATAGATTTGTAATGCTTGGCTTAGTGCAACCCCATAAAATCTGCATAAAAAATGCCTAGTTGTGGGTAACTAACTTCTGTTTGGTGACTAACTTTTAGATATATGTAAATTTGAATATTAGGAATTTAAACTGAACAAGGGATTTTGCCTCCTAAATGCAGAAGACATTGAAAGCAGATCATTTGTACACATACAAGACAGAAGAGCCTGAATAGTACTGATGTATGTAGCACACATGTGCCTCTGACTAGGCTTTTGTGTCACACCATGTATTAGCATAAAGCGCACACAGTACAAATATTCATTGATCAGATATTTTACTATAAAATTTTGTTAAACAGATTAAAATGTAATTGGCCACCAGGTGGACTTTATACCCCTGAGAAGAATATATACCTAACTTAAGTGCAATTCTCATAAATTAAAAACTATGAAATAAAGGTCTTGGAAAACTTCAAAGCTCTATTTTATTATGATGGAATCTAAACACAGAGACTCTGAAATGACTTCTTCATTGTGAACCTGAAATGGCCGTGGTGACATTGAAGTTCTGTTTGCAACCTGAGCTCGCAAGGCTACCCTTGAGGATGGCTCCTCCTCCTGATGCTCTTTCCTGGCATCCTCAAGAGTGGCTCAAGCTGCACGATCTCAAAACAGACACAATTAAAATGAAACATTCAGTAAATAATCAGTCATTTGCCTAACTTCACCCAGGTATCCAGATATTTGGATGTAACTGAAACATTTGATTGAATTTTAATAGCAAATATAAATACTTGGCAATATATAAATCTTTATATATTAATAGCAAATATAAATTTTTCATGTGAATATTTAGCATCTTGTGATTTAATGTCCACACAGTAGTTCACTTTCAACAATTCATTCATTTATTCATTCATTTTTTATTAAATAGTCTTTATGTATTGCACTCACCACTGTTATTTATCCATTTGCCTCCGAGTCTCACTATGGCTGCACATGGCTGAGTTAAGTTTCAGAGACAATGTAAGTCTGTTGTGTCTCAATGAACTGCATCACTTTGACCACATTAATTTTTATTGTTCTTAGGAATCTGTTCGTTCACTGGGTGTTAGCTGAGTACTAAATGTATGTGAAGCACTCTGTTGGAATGATTACTCACAAAGATATAAAAAAAACAGACACAAGGGGTCTGCTCTCTAACTTACCAACATTGACTGAGTGTTGACCTTGTGCCAGGCACTTTCTGTTCATTCTCACAACAACTCCATGAGATAGATGTTATTCCCATTTATGTCTGAGATCATTGAGTCTCAAGGCAATGGTGTTGACCTGCTCAAGGTCACATGGTGGTGATGGCAGAGTCAGGATTACAATCATAGCCTTCTGTTTTCATGGCCCTGTGGTCTTGCCTCCAGAGGGCAGCTGTCTCTTAAGAAGCTGGCTGACCCAATAGCAGATCAAGTGGTTGTGTCCATGCAGCCCCTCTCTTGGCCAAAGATTAGTTTCTCAGTTAACTCCTGGAATATCACAGCTTGCTTTCACTCCAAATGTCAGACAATGCTGATGCTTCTGGGGCAAATGCATCAGCCTCTAGCAGACAAGTAGAAGACAATGCTTGACCTTCACAATGGCCTTGGCCTCTCCCCTTGACCCACTGCTATTGCTTCTCAGCTTCCCATTGAATTCCTGGCTTCCTAGTCATGGACTTTTTGGTGCTCGCAATGAGTTGGGCAGTTGTTTTTCAGCTTGATGAACTTGAGCTATCCCCTCAGCTCAAAGTTATGCCCTCTCCCCTGGTTTTGGTGTCCCCTGCAGGAAAGGATGACAGTCATTGTCTACCAGCCTAGCCCTGGAGAACATGGTTAGGCAGCCCCATGCCCTCCTGCCCTTTCCTACCTTGCCAGGGAGGAAGGCATAGATAATCTAAAAAGATAACACACTGGTTCTTAAACTTGGGGTGCATTACAATCTTCTGGGGACTTACCAAAAATACAGGAACATGAACCCTTCTCTAACCCTCTTGAGTCTACAGGAATGTGCTTTAAGCCATTTCGCAGGTGATAGAGATGCACACCAAGGCCTAAGAGCCACTGGTACAATGAAAGGGTGCAATCTGCAAGTATACACCTTCCTACACTGGAATAAGAAATTTTATTACACTGAATTTTTTTTTCCTCAAGAGATGGAAAAAAAAGGAAATAGCTAATTTGCTAATTATTTCAGAGCATTATTAATCTTACAGGGTGTCTGTCACCACACAGATGTCAAGCATGGGCAGAGTCATACAAATCGTAGCCCTTTGCTTTTAGCAATTAGTATAAGAAAATCATATTTTTATTTAACAGAATTACTTATTTCTCCACTTATGAAAAAAAAGAAAAACTTACATGTTAGACAACTGCTAGAGACCAGGCCTAAAATTTTAAGCAGCTGTTCAAGGAACATCGGATGAAAGATTTTACAAACTCAGTGCACGTACATTACTCAGCTCTGATTCCAATTGGCTTAGATATTTAGTGGGCTATACAGTGGACCCATATAGTTAATTTAAAAAGTTAAAATCTTCAATGATAATATGCACTTGAAATAGAATTTAATAGGAAGCCCAAGGGAACTCATTTTCAAATTCTTAGTGGGCCTTTTCCTTGCTTATTTTCTGCTTTAGTCAAGAATGTGAGAAGTTTCAAACATTGCTAGAAAATTAAAGTTGTCTTTGGACTGGATTGGAGGAATGCAGGAAGGAGCAACAGTGCATGTTCCCCACTTCATGTGCATCATGGCCCTGATGCTGACCTGGAGTTACCTAACATGGGCAGTGACACCAGAGAGGCCTGATGTGCCCCAGGGTGGATTCTGTCTGGTCCATTGGCCTAAGAGAATGGAAAGCAGACCTTTGGTCCATGGAGATGGGTAGCTGCTGCTTGACCTGCAAACTGGTGGAGTATTTGCTATGGAGGACTTCTGGACTGGTATGTGGATGGCTGCCTGGTACCAAAGGGCCATGCGCAGATAAGTGGAGAAGAAGCACTCGGAGAAAATGGTAGGTCAGTGATTTGGGCTTTAAGTAGAGTCAATGCTACTGACTTTTCTGCAACCAAGATTAGAGGGAATAGCATCCAAAGAGAGGAAAGAGTGAGTTGCACATGGTGACCCTGTCCCTGGGACTATACATTATTTTCTTTGTCTGAAAAATGGGAGTTACGTCTCCAACCTTGCAAGACTGTGAAGGTTAATCTTGAAGTGAGGTCATGAAACGTATTTCCACTGGTGAGTCCCATTGACTGATTCTAACTGTGCAAACTGAAGAGCAACTGGCACCACTTTTGGTGAATAGACTTTAAGATGGCTCCCAGTAATCCCTGTCTTCTAGCATTCATGACCTTATGCAATACCTTGAGTGTGGACTCTCTTATCAAAAAACAGAATGTGACAGAATTGATGATAGATTTGTTACTTTGGTCATTACAAAGGCTGTGGCTTCTGTCGCAGTTCTCTCTCTCTCTCAATACTCACCCTAGTGAAAGCAAGCTGACATACTGTGGGTAGCTCTATGGAGAGACTCTGGCACTTTGGAGGTGCCACTCAATGGTGGTATATTATCTACTGCAACATAGCAGATTACCCCAAAACTTAGTAGCTGAAACAACAAAATTTATGACCTCACATTTTCTGTGGGCCAGGAGGCCAAAAGTGACTTAGCTGAGTGCTTCTGGCTCAAGGTCTCTTGTGAGATGTGGTCAAGGGCTACAGTTGACCAGGGCCACAGTCATCTCAAGACTCATGTAATGCTAAAGGATTCGCTCTTCCAAGCTCACTCTCATGGCTGTCTGCTGGCTTCAGGTGCTTTCATGGATGGCCTCGGTGCCTTACCACATCACATGGGTCTCTCAGGGGCTGATCAGAAAAGGCTTCCAGGAGAAGGTGGTATCTAGGATGAAACATGAGGATGAGAGAGGGTTTGCCAAGTGGAGAGTAGCCTGTGTGGAAGTGGGAGGGATAGGAGAAGCATGGATTTTTATAGCTCTCAGGTAGAAGTTAGAATAGGGATTCCTAAAGTGGGCGCCTGGACTCCTAACAGTTTTGAAGGTAAGGATGGGCCCCTGGGGATATTTATAACATCTCCAAAAGTGTCAGGAACTTGTGTAAGGCAAGCAGGCCAAAGGAGAAACTTATTTTCCATGGTTCTGGTAGAATTTTATATGTGCTGAGCTAATGCATCTTGTCTTGGCACTAATCAGAAGCTCTGACTGGCAGTTTCATTTCTTTGATTAATAAAAGTGGAAGTGAGAATTAATTACTTAATAAGTTGCCGTTTCTCTGTCCTCAATTCTCTCAACTATTTTATATTTTATTATAAGTTTTGCATCTCTGTAAGTGCTCTTAGAAAGCCCAGTGAACTGAGGCAGGCTATAAATAAACACATACATAAAATCCTTACCAAATGCTACATCCTTTCAAAATATGGGGTTCCTGAGGGGGACAGTAACCACCAGTATCCTTATGTTGGCAAAGCTGAGAAACTTGGGGCTGACCCTGGGACAAATGCCCCTGTGGAACTTATTGTTTTTATCCATGGGACACAACCTATGTAATTCTCCCATGAAGGAAGAGGATATTATAATATATCTTAATGAGAGAATCTGCAAACATTATCAGTATCAGCAAATTCAGGGCTGTACACAGAATTTGAGAAGTCCTTACTGACTCTGTTTAGATATTATTAAATAGAATAAAATTGTTAGGTTAAACAGCATATTCTGTAAAAAAAACTACAAACCAGCAGAGGGGAATAAATGGAATGAAGGGGGAAATGAAATCTAAAGGAAGGGAAGTGAAATATAGAGAGGTGTGAATAAAAATTACAAAATAAGATAAAGTTGGTATAATGAATCCAAATATGTTAATAATCACATTCAATGGAAATGGGTTAAACTTTCTAGTTAAAAGACTAAGGCCATCAAATCAGATTCAAACTAAACAAGAACATACAAGCAAAGCAAAAAAAGAAAGAACTCCAGACAAATTGTGTTCATAATTAATATCCATGAAATATAAGGATATGAAAACTTTAAGCAAAAGAAACAAAAAAAAAACCAGGTATATTTACTGTAAAATAGATTTGACTACAAGTAACAGAAATCTTCGAATAACAATGGCTTTAAAAAGATAGAATTTTATTTTCCTTGCCTTTCAGTTGGTGTCTATGACACTCTCCAGTATCAGTCCGTAGGGTGTTTTATTTTATGATTCCACATTGGGTTGCCTTGACCACTAGGTTCAAGATGGCAGGATCTGCATTCCCAGATGCAGGATGAAGGAGGGATGAAGAAGAGGAAATGACACATCCTGTACTGACTCTTAAGGTAGGTTCTTGAAAGCTGTCAGACAACCCATCTGAGCTCCTCTCATTGACCATAACTTAGTCACATGGCCACACCTAGCTGCAAGGGAGTCTGGGGAATATAGTGTTTACTCAGGAGATTAAGTCTCCAGCTAAAAATGGGAAAAAGGAAGAATTGTGTTATAGAAGACAGGGAAAACAAAGTTGAGGAAAAATGGTCCTTTAAAAAGACTTAATTCAGGAGAATCAAGATGGTGGAGGAGTAAGTCACATTGACCTCCCCCCAGGACCAACCTAAAATTATAACTAATTGTGGAAAAATCACCTGGAACAAACAATTGAGTAATAGTGAAGAGGAGCCTTATAATCTCACACAGACAGAAGAATCAGCATTAGCACAACCTTACTGGTAAAGAGTGTGGTAGAGACTCGAGAAGGCAGATGGCTCACCCAAGGGCAGCAGCACCAGAAGGATATTGAAATGGCCAGCTGGATCTCCCTGAGAAGAGCGGGGCTAAACCATAAGCAGGGATCTCCAGTCTATGGCACCAGAGCCCAAAAACCACAGATAACAACCAGCTCTGAAAAGCAGCAGGGTTGCTCTTAGCCAGAGACAGGCAGCTGGAGACCCAAAGAGCCGTTTAAAGGGCCAACACATAAATTTTTATTTGTAGCCACTTACCCTAGTCTCTGGCAAAGGCAGGGGAAGAGTGGGTTAGGGACATCTGAGAAGAGACCGGGGAAGGAAGCTTTGGGGAGAGAACTAAGAGAGTGGCCGGTGAGATCTCGGTGCTGACTCATCCCCTATATGGCAGCAGCCATCTTGTTCAGGCAGAGACCACTCCCCTGAGCAGCAGCAGCATGAGAGGACACAATAGCCCCACCTCCAGGAGAGACTCCACCCTGCTCTGTGCTGTCTAAGCTGGCCTGCTGAGTGCAGAGTGACTAGATTAACAACTGAAGGAGACAGCCACAGACAGTAGATTCCTGGAAGTCTCGAACGGACTGCCTAAGGTCAGATGGGGTCAACATCTGACATCATCAGAGGCAGATTCAGAAGAAAAAAAAACAGCAGTCTCCTACCATAGAAGTTCATACCACAAAGTCAGGAAATCAGGACAGATCAATTGAAGAAGCAGAAGCAAAAAAGAAGAGTCTCACCAATAATGGGAAGACAAAGAAATACTCTTCAGTCGAAGGGAAAGGAGGAATTCTCAGAAAGAGAACTAAAAGAAATAGAGGCAAATAAACTATCAGATATTAATATGAAAACAAAAGTTCTAAGAAAGCTCAGTGAGATCAGAGAATTACAAAAAACTACAGGGAAACTATGAGGAACTTACTGCAAACTATATCAGCATGAAAAAGGACATAGAAACTAATAAGAGGCAAGAGGAAATGAAGAATACAGTTCCTGAACTGTTTTGAAGGAATCAAAAGCAGGCATGATGAAGCAGAAGATCAAATCAGCGAGCTGGAAGATAAGATAGAAAAAAGCTCCTAGAAAGAGCAAGAAAATGAAAAAAGACTCCAAAAGAATGAAGAGGCATTTAGGGAAATGCAGGACAACCTGAAATGTAATAATTTCTGTATAATAGGGATACCAGAAGGAGAAGAAGAGGATCAAGGGATAGAACACCTGTTTGAAAAAGTAATGATGGAAAACTTCCCTAATTGGAGGAGAGGAAAAGTCACACAAGTCCAGGAAGCAAAGAGGGTCCCCTTCAAGAGAAACCCAATGAGTCCCACTCCAAGACATATCATCATTAAAATGGCAACTATCAAAGACAAACAGAATCCTCAAGGAAACAGCAGAGAAAGAGGTAGTAACATACAAGGGAGCCCTGGTACAGCTAGCAGCTGACTTCTCAACAGAAATACTACAAGCCAGAAGGGAATGGCAAGAAATATTCCAAGTCATGAAAAGCAAAGGCCTGCAACCAAGACTGCTCTACTTACCAAGGCTGTCAATTAAAATGGAAGGCTAAAAGAATACACCTCCACCAAACCAGCATTGCAAGATATGCTGAAGGGACTGCTTTAAGATGAAGCAAACAAGTCTATGAATACCCAGTTCCTTTCACAGCCACCAATACTTGATATTACCAATATTTTTTAATACTTATTAATCTGATTGTGACAGTGATGTGTTATTTTAATTGTTACTTTATTATTTGTTGAAACTAAACCTGTTTTTGTACATTTCTTGCCTATTTCTATTGTTTTAAAAAAGCTTTAAATAACTTTTTGGTATTCTTTATCCATTTTTTGACTAAATGGTTAAAGAATTTTTTCCCTAAAAAATAACAACTATTAACCCCTTTTTAGATATGTTGCAAATACTTTCTTATTCTATTACTTGTCTTTTAACTTTTTTATATGTATATTACTATAAATCTTAAGTGTTTAATGTAGTCATATTGTCAATGTTTTACTTTATAGCTTCTGGGTTTGAATATTTTACTTCAAGGTAAGGAAAACATTATTTTATATTTTCTCCTAAAACTCCTCAGATTTAACATATTGATTTTTAACTCACCTTAATATTTTTTGTATAACGTGTGAAATAGGGCTCCATATTTGTTTTATTTCAAGTAATAGTGGTCCATACACCTTATTTGTTGAATAAGCCTTATTTTCCCCATTGATTTGAAATATCAATTTAATCATATATTACATTGTTAGAAAGATATATACATTTGTTTCTAGAATGCTCATTTTATTTCACTGATCTACTTGATTATTTCTGTGCTGGTGTCCTGTTGTTTTAATTGCTGAGAACTTATAATGGATTTAAATTTTTATAATGGATTTTGACATTAAAAAAATAAATAAAACCAATCTGCATTTAAAAAGAAAAAAAGAAAGAAGGAAGGAACTCTTACCTTTTGTGACAACATGGATGGAATGGAGAATGTTATGCTAAGTGAAATAAGCTAGTTGATGAAAGACAAATACCATATGATCTCACCTATAAGTGGAATCTATTCAACAAAATAAACTAATGAACAAAATAAGCCACAGGCATGCAAACATGGAGCAGGCTCAAAGTGACCAGAGGGGGGGATGGGGAAGGAGGAAAATGGTGCAGAGAAGGAGAAGTGTGCTAAACAAAGAACATGTATGAATGACCCGTGGACATGGACAACAGAGTGGGAATTGACTGTGGGAGAGGGGGGCAGGGTGGGATGGGTGGAGGGGTCAAAGGGAGGAGAATTGACACAACTGTAATAGAATACACACGATTTAAAATTTTTTTAAAAAAAGTCTTAATTCACCAGGATCTTGTGCATGCTTATTAAGAAATCTTCAAAATACATTAAAGAAAGATTTGACAGAAGACAAGAAGAACCTGAAGAATAGACTATCATTGAGGGAGACATGTAGTGGTTGATAAATGAAGCAGAAAAAAAAATCAGGAAGAACATAGAATTGATAGGAAGAGCAAGGGGCACTCCTTGGGTTTTTCCTATTAATTCTGGGACTCAAATCTGTGGGCCAGGATTATTTCCATGGTTCTTTCTAAAGTTTTTTTTTTTTTAATTTACCTTGAGAAGCCTCACTGTAAAAGCAAATCTAACTTAGCTAAAATTAATTACCCATTACACTTTCTATTAGAATCTGTATGACCCATCTATGAGTAACTACCATTTATTCCATCATTTCAGTGGGCACTTTCTATGTGCTTGACAATGGGCAAACTACATCACAGTCATTAACTCATTTGATTACTCTCATTAACAATTACTCTCATTTCTCAGATGAGGAAACTGGTCACACAGTTAGGGTAGAGCTGGATCAGGATCCAAAGCTGCTTGTTCACTTGCCATTGTGCCTAAGAGTACAGAAGTTAGAACTAAGGCTTTTAGGAACTTGATTTGGGTAAAGCAAATGGCATACGAAATATTATCCAATGTTGAGGAGTGTGGTCATAGCCCTCACACTGGGGGCAGGACACCAAATGCTGTGGGAAAACCACATTAGACAAGCTTTTCCCAAACAGGGCACTTGCTCTGATTGGCCCAGATGCATCTGCATTCATGGAAGGTCATGGAAGCTGCAACTCTATGCTCCGCTGTATTTCTTTATAATTACCCAGAGGAGGCTATAGGGCTTAAAGACTGAAGGTGTGTTTTCTTTACAGTCCTCATGCCAGCCTAAATCAACTATAACTGTAACTGCCCTCCAGGCTCCAAAGTGACCTCTTATTAAAATGATCTATAATTTTGATTAGTTTCTATTGCTCTCAGCAGAGACCTGCGCCAGTTGACTGAATTCACATTTTCTTCCTAAGCAGAAGCTGGGCTGCTTGTTTGTGTGAGGTTGTCCTCTGAGAGAGAAAGGGGTTGGGCCTCCAGACCCAAGTTAATTTGCTTTTGCTTTTGTTATTGTTACTCTGGGTTACATGTGCAGGGACACAGCCAAATTCATTTCAGCCCATTTTCCCAAGCCCTGTCCTGAGTAGACCTACAACGAGGACCCTGTGGCTTTGGATTTGCCCTCATAAGAATGGCTATCTGCACCTCCTGTGTATAGTTTGAGATGTTCCATATACATTATCTCATTTAAGAGTGGATCACTATTAATTTGCATTAATGAGGAAGAACTTGGAGCTCAGAGAAGAGAAGCACGTTGATGAAAGTCACAGAGGAGCAGAGCTGAGATTTGAGCCTCTTGCTGCACACGAGGCCTGTGTGAGAATTATTTTTTTGATTCGTTGAGACTAGTAAGTCAGCTAAAAGAACGTCCTACCAAGATCAAGAGTTTTAGATCATTCTTCAATGGGTGCTCTCTCTACAATATGAAAAGCAAAGGGTGGACCTCCTTCAAACACAAATCCAAGGCAAAGTGGTAGTTCTGCCTTTCATCATCAGTGGTTAAAAAAAAAACAAAAAAAACCAAAACAGACTCGTAAGAAGTTTGGAGGAAATTTGTAATCCAAATATAAAAGCGAAATAGTTGCTTTAAAACAACGTAATGTTTTCATTTGAAAGCTGATGGAGACATGGATTCATTTCAATATCTTCATAATATCATCAACTCTATAGCTGGACAAATAAATAGATAGACCTATAATATCACCATTCAAATGATTAAAAAGAAATAAAACGATGCCAGATGTTTATTTGGAATAACCCACAGAACACATTGAAAACAATTCCTATTTCTGCAACTGGAAATTGAAATTGATCATTACTGGGCATTAAATGTGCGTATGTTTTTCTGAAGTTCCTAAATCTATTTAATTTCTATGTTGACAGAGATATTAGACAGCTGTTTGAAAATCTGTCTCTCTTTCCTGAGCAATGCAAAAGAAATCTTTATGTTAAACCACGAAATGTCAATGAGAGCTTTTCAGTGCACTAATCAGCCTGCGAGTGGAATGCGTGCGGCTGGCAGCAATAACTTTAACTTACGTTTTCAATAGTCTTGATTGCTCTGTGTGCACCCCCTTAAGATACGGCTGTGGAGGGCGGCAGCTCCTGAGTGCTGCTGTGCAAGCCGGCTCTGGCGATTAGAGTCAGATGATGAGTTAGGAGACGAGAACTGTTCTCTGTAAATGGCTTCAGCAGTGACTCGCTGTGCACCCCAGGGGGATATTCCTGAACCCTCTGCCTCTGCTATCCTATCACCCATCTCATCCCCATCCACCCGCCTCCAAATGGGCACCAGGTACAAGAAAAAAGAGAGCCAGCTTTATTCCTAGAATCTTTTAAGAGCAGGCTGGTGAACTTAATAACCGACATCACCCTAGCATCCCTTAGGTTCTTTGAAAACACTTCCATAGCTACAAACAAACAAACAAATTTACACACAGTTTTGTTCTTTGTAGTGTGATTTATAGCAATGGGGTAAAAGGATTAAGTCTAGATGTCTTAGAATAGGGAAATGGTTATGTAAATATACTACATTCAATGGATTATAATGGACCCGTTGAAAATGAAGTTTACGAAAATCAGTAGTTCAGAAAAAGAAAAAGTCTCCTATATTCACTAGCTTGGTAATTTTTTTGCAATCTAAGTTTGGCCCTTTTTCTCTTAAGAAACCTGGCTGGTGTAGCTCAATTGGTTGGAGCATTATCCCATGAACTAAAAGGTTGTGGGTTTTAGTCGGCTGGTTAGCTCAGTTGGTTAGAGCATGGTGCTAATAAAAGGTTGTGGGTTTGATCCCAGTCAGGGTGTATGCCTAGGTTTTGGGTTTGGGGGTGTGGGCACACACGAGAAGCAACCAATAGATATTTCTCTCCTTCTTTCTCTCCTTTCCTTCCCCTCTCTCTAAAATCAATAAGCATGTCCTCAGGTGAGGATAAAAAACAAGGAAATGTGATTTTGCCTTCATCTGGAGAAGGACCTTATTTCTCAGGAATGGACACATGTTAACCACATTTGTGAGACGGCTGCATTAAAGCAGAATGCCAATGTATCATTTATATTCAGAAATCTGTTACATGTCCTGAAATATGCAGACGAGCATAATTAGCATATTCTATTCCTAGAAATAAACTACATGGGAAGTAATCTATTCACCACATCCACTTACCAGCTACTATTTATTGTTTATGGTGTGCCAGGTACTATACAAGACTTACCAATATCTCATTTAATGAGATCATGTTTGCAAAGCACTTAGCACATGCCTGACCCTTACTAAGTGCTCCATATTTGTTAGCTAGTGTTATTTCTTGCTTTCTTTTTCTTCTTTTGAAATTAGAGGACATTTATTCATTGCTTTTAGAGAGAGTAAGGGAGAGAGAGAAACACTGATGAGAGAGCAGAACATCAATATGTTGCCTGTTGTATGTGCTTGAACCAGGGATCAAATCACAATGCTCCAACCAACTGAGCCATACCGGCTAGAGCAGTGGTATCATTTCTAATACCAGTGATCCTCCTGAACTCATCATGGTATCTAGGTGACATTACCTCCTTCCTGCAAATGAGAAAATGAAGACAGAACTTCGGTAACTACTTAAGCCATTTGGTAGACAGCAGAGTGACAATGAGAAATGCAATTGTCAGAAGAACTGGTTATTCCGTCCCTCACCAGTGCCTTCTCTTGCTTGGTAGAGCCCTGAGGAAGGTTGTTTGTGAGTGCAGAATCACAACAAGGGAGTTAGAGGGATAAATATTTAACAGCATGAAGCCAAAACAACTTGATATGTTCATTTCCTGGTAGGATGATACCACATTTGAGATCCATTGGCTAAGATGCCCTCACTTCTGAGTAAGAAAGAAAAGCTAACATTTACTGAGAATTTGTGTGACAAACTCTCATTTAATCTTCATGAAAACATCATGAAGTAGGTAGTTAAGGAACATTTTCCAAGATGCCACAGTTTATAAGTTGCAGAGTCTGGATTCAAATTCTGGACAGGCCAACTCCAAGGCCCTGTTTTTAACCTTGGAGCTCCACCACTTCCCAACAACACAGAGACATAGGTGTGGCATTTCCATTTCACAGATGAGGGAACCAACAGACAAGTTAAATAACATGTCCCAAGGCACTCTGCAACTAAATGACAGACTGTGTGACTAAGCTTATTTTAGTAGAGATTGCGTTGTGTTAGTCGGCTAGGGCTGCCATATTAAAATACAGTAGCCTGGGCGGCTTAACAGAATTTATTTTCCTACAGCGCCGAAGGCCTGAAGCACAAGATCAAGGTCTTGACAGGTTTGGTTTCTCCTGAGGTCTCTTTCCTTGGCTTGCAGATGGCCACCTTCTTGCTGTCCCCTCACACGGTCATCCCTGGGCTTGTGGCTCTCTTGGTGTGCCTGGTATCCCTTATGTGTGTACAAACCTCCTCTTTTTATAAGGACACTACTCATATTGGTCTAAGGCCCCCTCTAATGACTTCACTTTACCTTAATTACCTCTTTCAAGGCCTTCTCTCTAAATAGGGTTGCATGCCATTGGTACCAGGGGTTAAGACTGCAACATATGAATTTTGGAGGGGACACAATTTGGCCCATAACATACATCTTTTAAATGAGTAAATGATATTGCTGTACATAAAATAAATTGTTTCATATTTTTTAATTTTCAAAAATTTTATTGTGGGGCCATACAGGGTCATGCTGAAAAATATTTTCTACTATAAGAGAGAGAATGACTTGCTTACTGTTTGCTCCTTCATTCATTCATTAATTTAGAATTAGAATGCCAACTGGCAAATGAAAAATGATTAGCCAGAATTCAAGGAATTTCAAAATGGTTCACCTAATCCTCTTGCTTTGGGCACTCAATAAAATATATTTTGCTATCCAACTAGAGCTTAAATCAAAAAGAAAATTTATTGAAATCAAAACAGTGTGAAGAATGCTCAGAAGTATAAACCCCTTTAAGGAACTTAAAATTTAGCTGAGGAGACAAATCACAGATACATGAAACATTAATAACAATACATGACAGTAATACAAGAAATGCCACAAGACAGAATAGGGTGAATTACAGAATGTGGAAGCCAAAAGATGCTGCAAATTCAGAGAAAGGCCAGTGAATGCGAAAGGTGATCCAGGAAGGCGCCCTGGAGGAGGAGGACGTTATGTTGAATAAGAGGGAAACAGATTCCCTTAGAAGCATCTTTTGAGATAGGAGCACTCTCTCTCTCTCTATCTCACAGATGTTATGAGAGTCAAGACACGTTCAATGGAGGCACGTATTTGGGAGGAGCGGGTGGGATGGATGGAGACCCTGGAAGGGAAAGAATGAGTGGGCCAGTGTTGGGCAAAACCTGCAGGGGTGGAAAAAAAAGAATGGAATTTTCTAGAATAACAGTAATAACCACAATGGATCTGTATGTGGCACGGTGGCACTTGGGGCAAATCAGCTAGAAAGGGAAGCAAGATAGAGCTAAAGTTTCAGATAGTGATGGTGAGAGAGAGTCACCAGGTGTCCAAGGAAGGAGAAAGGGCTGGGACTGGCTGCTTGCTTTCTTTCATCTTTCAGGAGAGAAAAGGATTGGAAAGGATCCCTAAAGCTTTTGGGAAAGGTTGAGGAAAATAAGAGGGATGATATGTGGTAAGAAGGCTCCTTACCTGAGAAGCACATTCCCAGTCAGCCAACCCTTGAATTAGTTGTTAGTTGGAATAAAACCAAGCATCCCATTTGCAGTCATTCAGTCTGTGAACTACATCAGCAGATAAATTGGCTTTGTTTTAGAGGCTGTCACAAGAAAAAAGAAATATGTCAGGAAAGTTGGAAGTACTTCATTCCACTTAGCAGGCCAAGGTCATGTATCTGATTCATCCTCTTCAAGAAGGAAGTAGAAGACACAGGTGACTGTATGACAAGGAGGGAGACAGATGGTGACCCATGGCAGGGTGCCAGCTGAGGTGTAGCCGTTAATGTGTTCTGGAGTCTGGCTGCCTGGGTTCAAACCCCTGTCTCCCACTGACAAAGCTGTGTGACTTTGAGCAAGTTAATTTATCACCTTGTGCTTCAGTTTCCTCATCTGTAAAATGGGTTTAACAATTAAAACTATTTCACAGGATTGTTTTAAAGATTAATTGGGACAATATCTATCTGATATTGAGGTAACACTCAAGAAATGTGAGCATTAAGAATAGCACTAGTGAAGAGTGGCCGGTCGTTTTGGGAGTGCAAATGAGGCATGTGGGGTAAATTGGAGCTGAGGCAATAAATTAAAGAGAGCACAATATGAATGCTCCTAAGGCCATGCACAGGCAAGTCAAATTGCTAAAACAAACACACAAACAAACAAACATCAACCATCTTCATGCCCAACAGAAAACATGTTTGAGCTATAGAGGAAGTGGATTTAGCAGAGGCTGTACTTAACCTTTGCATGAAGGCACATCAATGCATGCAAATGTCATGGGGGACTCTCACCAAGGCTGAAGAGATGGCCCAAGCCCAGCAGCATCCAGAGCACAGAGGAGAGGCACGATTGCAGAGTGCATGCTTTCTGTTGCAGGGAGGGTGGGTGGAGGGGAGAGTGAAGTCAAAAGTTGAAGGCAAAGTTTTGAGGAAGACATGAGGGAAGGAAAAGAGAAACTGATTGCAGAAATGCTAAGAGAAGGGTGAAGGGCAAGAGCATCACAGGAGAGAGATCGACAGAGAAAGCAAGAAGGCATAGAGGTGAGGTCTGGGTGGCTGGGGAGAAGGAGGGCGCACCTCAGAAGAAACAGCAACTTAGCCTGAGGTCCATGGAAAAATCACCTGAAGCTCATCAGTATGATGGAGATGATAGAGCTATTCTGAAGATGTCACAGCAATGTTGTTGGAATAAATAAATGTATGTGAATATTTTTTTGGTCAGAGGTCATGCCACAGCATATATGTAATGTCAAAGAACCTCTCTATTAATAAGATTTCCTCTCAACTAACGTCCATTTTCCCTTGTAAAATGTCAGAGACACTTAGGCATTTATTATTGGATAGTACACTAGTGACAGAAATTAATTTCCCAGGTACTGGGAAATACCCTGCTTTGTTAATAACAATGCCCAACAATGCAGAGAACATGGGCCAGTCCATGAAAAGCCATGGTAATTGTGATGGCAGCAACAGCAGCAACAGCAAAGCTTCTTCCACACGGGTCTGTAATTAGCTTATGTCACCAAGGGGCCATAAACAGAAGCTCCTATACATCATATGGGCCATGAGATAACAAGGTAAATAGAAGGCAGTGGTTTAATTCCTCTAGCACAAGAGATAAATAGGTTTCTGAATGCTCTTAATACCATCTCAATACAGCACGTTTTCACTAAGGATGGGTGAGTGCTGAGTCTGGCTGGCCATGCGGTGCTTCACTGGATGTGACTCAAAGGCTGCGAAGAGGGAGCCTGCCCGATGCCTCCGTCCAGAAGGGTGGAAAGAATGGCCTGGAGGGGGGTTGTAGAGGAGCGTGGAGAGCACGTTCTGATCTCTGATCTTGGGCTGAAGTCCATCATCATATTCCGTCTGTGAGAAGAATTTCAGTTTTTAAGGGGGTTCAGTCTCCTCTCACATTTAGAACAAAGATCTAGGATGGCAGCAAAAGATTCACAGAGCAAGGGATTACACAGAGACCAGAATCTATAGGTCACAGGAGGCCTCCCAGCCTTACTTTGCAGGTCTGGTCCTCATGCTCCCGAGCTTGCTTTGCTGTGCTCAGTGGTAGGCAGGCCCTCTCTGTCCCGGGGGTGCTGGGAAATACTCAAATTTAAATCAGACGCCCACCGGCAGATGAGCGCATGAACAAAATGTGCCACGTGTATACTAGGGAATACTCTGACACGTGCTACAACATAAATGAACCTTGAAGACATTACACTAAGTGAAATAAGCCAGTCACAAGAGAACAAATATTGTGTGACTCCATTTACATGAGGTACCTAGAGTAGTCACGTTCATCATGTCAGAAAGTAGAACAGAAGTTAGAGGGGTTCCGGGGAGGGGGTAAGGGAGACGCGGGGTTTAACAGGTCCAGAGTTTCTGTTTGGGAAGATGAAAAAATTCTGAAGAGTAATAATGGTGACAGTTGCACAATAACATGAATATGCTTCATGCCAGTTGACTTGCACACTTGGAAATGGTTAAAATGATACATTTTATGTTATGTATATTTCACCACAATTTTTTAAAATGTGGTTCCAAAACTAAAAAAAAAAAACAAAGCCCAACAAAAATCAGAGGAGCATCCCTATGCTCTAAGGAACTTACTCTGATGAAGCTGACACACAACTATCTCTGCGATATGTTTTTCTGTGATACTTGAATTTACATCTCCTTTCCAAAATGTGAGATTGGTCACAATGTCTTAAGATAGGACAAGGTTGAAACGGGGCAAGAATAGGTATTTTGGGATGGGCTGTGTTTTTGTGCTTGAACATACAAAAGCATTTTTTGTCAAGGTTGATTGACTCTTCCAATATTTTAAGCCATTTACAGGTAGTGTTAAATACTTGGTGAGAATCTTTCTAATGAGTCTGGTAATCATTTTAGCTGTTAACGCATAATGTGAGTTCAGACATACAGTTATACTATAATCTTTCCCACTTGCCTACCTCTCACAGATTACAGAGGGAATGTGTTATAGACAATAAAATCTAAGGGGAAAAAAATTGCCATCCTGTTTCAGCACTGCCATTAAACCCAACGATGGTGGCCATTGCCGTATAAAAGGAAAAACAACAAGTTTACAGTTCCTCATTTCCCATGGTAAACAGATTGCTTATTTTAATTTTGAAAATAAAGCGATGGAGGCTATGTAGGTCTGTAAATAAGAGTGTGCATCTCAATTTTCTGCAAATGCTTAAGTGGTTTACATCTGTTTCCTCCCAGTTGTATTTCTCAAACATGAATTTCCATTTTAAAAAGAGTCGTAAAATCACTACTGTTTCTCTGTGGATCTATTAGCAATAAAATAGCCTACAGAGGTTTGCACAGCCATGGAAAATGTACAGTGATAATGGGCTGTCCTGCTGTTACATGGCTTATGCAAACTTCACATTTATCATGGCAGAACCATCTATCCGCAGGGTTGTAGCACAGCAAACAACGGAAAAAAGGAGACCAAGAGAAGGAAGATGAGACCGAAATCTCTATGTACACATCATTAATCAGACGAGATGGATTCTCAAACTCGGAAGCATGTTTCCTCAAAGCCAACTGAGGGAAGGGACAGGAGGGTGGAACCGTCAGATCGGCCACGGTCTGCAACAAACAACTTGCCATAAAAATGATCTCCAGCCAACAAATTGCTTGTTCCTTTTGTGTTCACGTTGTGTGGGTCGTTCCTCTTGTATTCTTTTTTTTTTTAAAGATCCCGGCTGGGTCATCTCTTGCAAACTTTGAGTCCAACAGACAATGTAATTATTCTTTCATTATTTTAAGTAAAAGGGCCCACACACCAGTGGGGCCTTCTTAGTCCTCCTCTACGCGCGCCATCTAGAAAGCAGACGGGGGATGCAGAGCACATTTATCCAGCCCCTAACAGTCGGTGTTATAAGTGGAACAGAGTGTTTGCGTCCCAGGGAAATTCTTGAGCATATAGAGAAGGTGTTTTTGTGGGTTTTTTCCCTCCTAATTCTAAATTCGCTGAAGGTCTGGAATGACGGCAAAGAACAGGTTTCAAAATGGCCCCCTTCCAAAAGAGGACACATGCATGCATGAGGGGCACCTGACCCCATGTGTTTCTCAGGCTTCTGAGTTGCCCTGTTTCCTGAAATAGAAAAGAATCAGTAAAATATACCTATGGAATTTAAATTGCTTGGTACCTCATAGCCTGTTCTATTTAGTGGGTTATTTTTTGATTTTTTAAAAAATGTTTTTGATTTGTTTTACTAGTTTAACAAAAAGGGAAGTTCGAGAAATAATTCTTGAGCCTTTAAGAGGAAAGATGGAAAAGATACCTTCCAATTAATGTTCCAGTGAGTGATGACTGACTATACTCAAGCCTGGAAGTTCCACCACTCTAGAGATGGACCAAGACAGGGATGAATAAAAGGAAAACAGTAAGTGAGGGAAATAGATGAGGGGTTCAACTTGCACAGCCAATAGCCCAATAATTCCTGCCACTCAAATGTCATGGTTTTTATTCAGGGCAAAACTTGTTCTTCTAAGTTAATTCATATCACTCAATTCCTTGGGAGGTGTGCTTTTAGTTATATATTCCCAAATCACCAGACCATTTCAGACAATTGGTTGGTAAACAATCCAGCCACCAACCTTAACCCATGTGTGGATCAGGCAACCAGTTATTAAGACGAGGTCCTTTTTATCTTGGTTTGAAAGCGTATACCCATCACTGAAGTGTACCGTTGGGGGAGTGTTTATTTGCATTGTAGATCAAATCTTCTCATATTGAGTAGCCCTGTGATCTCCCAGGAAGCAGGGAAGCATCTCCCGCCCACTGGAGCCGAAAGCACTCTGAATCCAAACTCCAGCTGCACTGATTCTCTGGTCATTTCTCACCTTGTCAGTCACTCTTCCCTGATGCTTTGTCTCAGCTCCTCTGTCACTAGTTCTCTGTGGCAGTACCATGAAGGATACTTCTTATCATAGACTCCCCTGAGCCAGCAAGGCTTGTACAGTGACAGTAAACCACTGAGGTCATCCCAGCAAGTGGGCTGTGCTTGAAGCAGAGATGGGATGTGAAGTCTCAGCAAACACCATCCAGCCTTACACCTGCTTCTGGTGCCGTGGGGAGGAACCAGTCACACAATATGCAGCACTGGTTTCCAGAATAGTATCAGGATTTCTTGATGGGGAGACCAATGTAGGTAATTGATCTTATTCTTCATTGATCAAGCATATGCCATATTGGTTGCTCTTGCAGAAACACACACTCAGAATTTATTAGCAAGACTTCCAGCTCTTAACAACTATTTTGAAGTTGACTTGAGACCCCTTCCTTCAGTGGGGGATCCTGGGCAATTCTGAGAGACATCCACTTGACTTCTTTCAGTTCCCTACTGGTTGTGGGTTCCTATTTCTTCTGGATCTCTTTGGTGACCCCTCCCAGGAAACCCCAACTCTGAAAACAATGCTTTAGGTTAGGTACTGGATCTTTCTGGAAATCACTGACCAGTGGCCCAAAACCTAATAAAGGCAGCAGTAATAGTAGTAATAATAATTGCTACAACTGTTTAGACTCTAAATGTTCTAAATGCTTTCTAGGGGCCAAGCACCACACACCAAGGCCCAGACAAGCTCATTAGCTCAGCCAAAGCACACAGGTGTAAGTGATGGAGTTGGGATTTAAATCCAGGCCAGTGCTTCCTCTCCAATGTTAGCGTCTTCATGGCATGTTATGTTTGTTGAGTGGAAAGAAAGACTCTCTTGCTTCCAGTCATCAGGATGGAAACCCCATGTGTAGGGCACCCCTGTTCCAGCCCCGCTGCAGTACATTTCATTCTGGATTCTCCTGCTGTCTCCACGCCTCTCCTCCTTCCACACTTCCATCCCACTATACATCTTCTACACAGCAGGGCAGGGTAATTCGCGGCATGCTAGGCAGTTACTACATAGTAATAACAATAATTCTTGGTACTTAGAGCTCCTCATCCGAGGACGTCACCCAAGCTTAAAGAAATTTAAATATATCTGTTCACAGCAGCGTTGGGGGGCGGGGCTGGTCCGGGTCTCCCTGTGGGGCCTGGAGAAAGACGTGCGCATATAAAGGACAGAAACACCTGGGCTTCCTGATGAGCCCTCCTCACCAGACATGGGACTAAGAAAGCGAATCAAATGGGGAAGGGCCAGACAAAGAGTCAGGGTCTCTCGTTTCCCCAAAGCCCCTTCGTATTTGAAGCTTGGCAAGTTTGCTGTCTCCCAGAGCCCTATGACTTCAAGGCGTTGACAAGAAAGGGCTGCTCACCAGCTGGGTCTCTGCGATGAAATTAGCCCCCGGGGCCCAGGCATCCTCTCCAGGAGCTGTCCCCCAGGTGTGCACCACTGGGCTCTGTGAGGGTCTGATGACTGTTCCCTGTCCCCCTCTCCCTCGGACCCTCAGCTATCTCTACTCCCTCCGCTCTGTGGGATGGTCTGCTATCTCTGCAACAAGAATGAATTCATATACAGGCTTACCCCAACAGTATCCACACACAAGGCCCGGAGCAGCCTTCTCCAGGGGCAGACGGAGGTGAGCCAGGAGCTCTCTAGCTGAGGGTCAAAGGTCCCAGAACCTCCTTTTCTACTCCCATCCTCCTTTTCTACTCCCATCCCTTGCAAAAGGCGGACCTCTAGGCTTCCTTCTCTCTGACCTGGACCTGTTGGATGTACTGCTTTCCAAGTGTCTAGTCTAAAGTCTGCCCCTTCGGACCAAACCGATGTGTTAACATCCCTACCCCCATATGGCACACTGATGAATGGTTCCACTTAAAGGGAAACACCTAACCTGGGAGTTAAGCTCATCGGCTAGGGAAATATTCTTGTATCCTTGGATTCTGAGGGTAAGTCACTGCTCTGATCCTCAGACATGCTGAAGTGGAGCATCATCTTGGAGCACATGGCACATGTCTGGTTCCTAAAGACCACCCCACCGCACTGGCAGAATGATAATAAACACAGC
Organism: Pteronotus mesoamericanus; assembly: GCF_021234165.1. Taxonomy (NCBI): domain Eukaryota; kingdom Metazoa; phylum Chordata; class Mammalia; order Chiroptera; family Mormoopidae; genus Pteronotus; species Pteronotus mesoamericanus. The sequence goes on along the minus strand of NW_026555329.1, from coordinate 2,774,528 downwards.
CTGACAGTGACCCCTGACCTGCAAATCACTCTTCTGGAGGTGGAAAGGTTTGTAGGGAAGAAACAAACATAGTCCTTAGACTCAAGGAGCATAGAGTCTTAGAGGGAGAACATAAAAACACGTCCAAATACTACGGCATCTTGATGTTCAAGTATGTGCCAAATCATATTCCAAGCGTGCACCAAGTTCTGAGACCAAAAGGTGGTTCCCAACTCAGACTCGGTCACAGTGAGAAACCAGAAGAAAAAGAGCAATTTAGTTCAGGTAGATGAGACACATTTCCACCATAAAATCACTGGAGCTTTTCCCTCTGACTCAAAGCAAATACATTTGTCAAACACACCATAAATATACATTTGCACTATTTATTACCTCTGCCTATAAAAGAAAATTGTATTAGGTGATTGTGCTGAAAATGTGTCAAAAATATAATTTGCATCTCTTTTATGTGGATGTTTTTGTGGGTATTTGCTATATTTCAATTTGCTAATATACATATATATATCTCTGTAGAGACATATATAAATGCTGTTTAGTTCTTCTGATCTTTGTTTTTATTTTCTTGGTATAAAAATTTCAATATAATTTGTGATTCTAAAAATATTGCTTTTGAAAAATACGGTATGGATCCTTTGTTCCCTTAATTCCCATAATCCAATACAATAAAACATTTACTAAAAATATATTAAAGAGAATGTCCTGAAGGATTTGCTTCTCTTTGACAAACTCTCACTGGAGGATCGTGCAGAACGTTCCGTGTTGTCCTGAATTTCATGGAATCCTTCCCTCCTCAGTTAGGCGAATTTCCCCAAGCCTTTCCTCCCCCCGTTCCTCCCCACCCCCAGAAGCAAAGACTCATCTTCCCTCTTAGCAATCCGGTAAACCACAGGCAACAGATCTTTTGGAAGGAGGTATATTCTTCTTCATTATGTTTATTTATAACATCTAAAAGCATCTTCATGTTCACAGAAAAGACTTTCACAGTTATGTCTTCTGTTCATTCCCCACAACTACCTCAGGAAGCAGATCGACAGCCCCATGTGAGGGAAGAATGGACGAAGCCCAAGGGGAGATTATGCCATTTTAGGGTCACATAGAAAATCATTAAAAGATTAAAACCCAGGTCTCGCAAGTCTCAGGTGTTCTGCTTTGCTGTTAGAAATGTCATCTTAGCTTCTTTCCCTCATCTGCAAGCCACACACATACCACTTTTCCTGAACTAGGCAATGTTTAGGGAAAGAGAGGCCACTGTCCCTTGTACCCTATTTTAAACTCTGGAAAAAGATCCCCTCTCAGAGTTCCCCTGGGAACTTGGCCTCACAGCGTGGCCAGGCAGAGGGAGGCTGATGCACACTGAACTGTGCCTGCCCCCACCCCCGCCCCTGGTTCTTATGTTGAAGCCTTAAACACGAACGTGACTATCTGCAGACTGATTTTAGGAGGTAATAAAGGTTCACTGAGGTGGTAACAGTGGGGTCCTCATCTAATAAGATTGGTAGCCTTAAAAGAAGGTGCAGAGAGAGAGAGCGCGCTCCACATGCACACACTGAGGAAAGGCCATGTGAGGACACAGTGAGAAAGCAAACCAGAGAGTTCTTGCCAGAACCTTAATCTGGGACTTCCAGCCTCCACAAATGTGAGAAGTATATTTTTGCTGTTTAAACCACCCAGCGTATGGTATTATGTTATGTCAAGACGACTAAGACAGAGGTCTTAAAAGGTTGGCTTTCAAGTCTTCTCTTGGGGTCCATGTGGCACAAGCTGCCCAGAGTCTGGCTGGGAAAAGCTTGCCAGAGGGGTCGCTGGAGATGAGGTGGCCCTATAACAAAGGTTGCAGAGTGGACCCCTGAGTCAGGGCCACGGCTGCTGCAGAGCCCTGCCCAAGCAGAAACACAAAACTAGGAGTTCCACCAGCCTTGGGCTTTACCAGCGGGGCAGGCGGCTCCCAGGTGAATGCAGGGAATTGCCCAGGAAAGCAGGAGGCTGAGGACCTCCTGCCGGAGGGACGCCAGTCTACCATGCTCGCTGTGACCTTGGTGGTCTCCCCGCTCCCTGCACACATTTGCACACCCTCAGAGGGAAAGGTGATGGTATAAGGGGAGTGTCTCTGAGAGGTGGGACTTTTTTTTATCAGAAAGAGCCTCGTCACCATTTAAAGGACTAAATCACCTGGGACGCCTGTACACAGATTGGACACGGTGTTCACTCCCCAGCCCCACCCCCGTTCTGGAGGAAGGCCAGTTTAGTCACTGGCAGAGAAAGGTGTGATCTTCGCTCTGCCCCTACACGTTGTAATTTAAGTTGAATTTGTGACCCACTACAGAGGAAACTGTGGGATGTGTGACACTGGGGACCAAGCCAACCATCTCCACATTCTGTGAAAGTAAGCGTCTTGGGGTTTGTGTAACTTATGTCTGCCCTGCGCCGCCCTTTACACCACCTCCTATGTGCCAACGACTTGCAGGCTGTGCTGTGTGATTTAATACAATGGATGATGTTTGCATTGATTCACATATATTTTTATCTTCCCAACTACACTCTAAACTCTTCCTGAGCAGAAACGCAAAAGGGTGCCAAGTACAAAACTCTGATAAATATTTGCAACTAAGCAGCAATGTTGCTGCCCTGTCTGCAATGGGGCTTGAGCGTGTCTGGATTTTGCAGCACGTTTCAAAACCCTAGCTGAGGACGCCCAGGGTGGGTACCATCCCTAACGTTAGCCATGGAAGCTTGCGCATGCCAGTGTCCATTTTAGGACCTTAGGGTTTCACCTATAAGGCAGGAGAGTTACACTAGGGGCCCGTTAAGCCTCCCTCGGAAGCCAGTATGTTGGCTTTGGGGAGATGGGAACCCACAATTCTTTGTTTGGAAGCAGCCAAAGAGGGTCCTGTAGTCATGGCCCACTTCCACTCCAGCATGCTCTTTTTTCCTCCAAAAGATTATTTTCTAACTTGGGCATTTCACAAACATTTATTAAATGCCCGCTATGTGCCAGGCTGTCTTTGGTTTGGACAGGGCTCTAAAGTGAGGGCCATTAAAAGGGGTGACGGGGAATGTGTGCAGGAGGTCAGTTTCCAAGATATTTTTTAGGGGCTCTATTCAAATGTATCATGTTCATTCCGGGGAAACGAATTGTATCATCTCGCAGAACTCTGTAGGAATTCTCCATGGGGCCATCAGCTGAGTCCCAGCAGAATCCTAAAGGGGCCTTTCTTGCCCTGTGATTTATATTTCTCCTAATGTTTAAGTGGCTTATTTGGCTTTTGCAAAGAGATGGTAGAGACATGGGAATAAATTGTCCTACCAATGGATTTGCTTGTAATTCCCTGTCGTGAAAAACCATGCCTTTATTTTTTTGAGCCACGTGCATTATTTTACACGAAATAATCATTTCTCAAATAACTGATAGGAGCGGAACCGGCGGCAATGTCCTCTATTGAGGAAACCACAGAAACGCAGTTTACTCTTTGAAACACTACCATGGGCCAGTGTGAGAAGATCCCAAAGACTTGAACGCGTTCCAGCAAGCTGACGCTCCCCACAGGACACCTGCCGTCTGCAGCACCAGGGAGGAGGGCAGGGTGACCTGCTGCTCAGACCAAATGCACAGCCACTGGGTCCTCCAGGACCCCAAGGAGCTGCCCAGGCAACTGCACAAAGCTTGGGGGCGGTGCTTCAGACCTGCTGAGGTTTCTCCAATCAGGGTGGAGAAAACTGACTCTTCTTACCCAGGGGCACCCCACCCAGCCCTGCAGGTCACGCATGTTGCCGGGCCGTGGCCACCAGTCCTGTAGATCCCTAGGGCACATGATACACTGGGATACTGAACTTTCTTTCAGCGGCTTCCTGTGCCCAAGGCCTGGGGACAGAGTGCGGAGCAGGGCTCCGAGCTCCAGCGGTAGGAGAACTGGGTCGGGGCGGGGGAAGCTCAGCTTCTGCCCGTGCCTGCAGGCCGCATGAAGAGCCCCACAAAAGTGTGCTGAGTCCACACCTGAAGAGAACTGGAACTGGTCAAACCCCCAGGAAGCTGTGGCCTCTCTCCTCAGTCACAACGGCACATGGTGAGTTGGATAGAAAAGGCCGTCGTCATAGAGAAGCCCCACATGGGAACGGAGGTTTACTCCGAGCAGCGTGGTCTCACCAGACCACCGAGGCCCCGCAGGTGGGAAGCAGTAGGCGGGATGGGGAGGGAGCGATGTCTCCAAAGCAAGAGAGGTTGCCCCCGCGAGGTCTGAGCACTAGCCAGTGGGCAGCCCTGGCTTGGGAAGGGAGGTGGTTCGCTCTCCTTCGGGGCTCCCTGGCAGCGCTCCAACGGGAATGTCAGTCTGGAAGACATCTGGACTGCGAGGCTTCCTTAAAGCTGGCTGCGGTGGTGGCCTGTAGCCAACAGCCCACCCTCCCCATCTCTGGAAGGAGGCCGTTTTGTCTGCCTGGGGCTGCGCGGTCCGGCCTGTGGCCGCTGCCGCCTTCGGGTAACAGCTCTGGGGAAAATGTGCTCTGTCTCTAGGAGAAGCAAAAATGCTGCAGTCCCCTACAAAACTGGGCCATCTCCTTCTAGAACATGGCTGCAGAAAGAGAAAGCGAGAGAGAGAGAGACAAAAAAAGACAAGACACCAAGTGCAGAATAATGTCAAAGTATGCAAGGTTTCCTCTCCATTTTTCATGTTGTTGCCTATTTTCAATAGCTCCTGGGTGCCAGAGAGGAAAGGCGCAACTTTAAAAAACAATTAGTGGGACATGTGGTGTTCATTCTTGGCTGGAACTATGCAGCCTCATCTGCCGGCAAATACTCTGCAGTCTTTCATGAAAAATGTTTTAGAACTAATGAGCTATATTTGCATTCCCCATAGAATGGATTCAGAATTTTTCATCTACGCTGCACCATGAAAAATGAATGTGTTTGGCACAGAAGTCATTTGAACATAAAGCCCAGCCTCGGTGGAAAGACAACCTTCAGAAAAACTTTTCAAGTAACTTAGCTCATTCCCATTTGCTTCCACTGGGGAAGGTCAGGCTCGTGTGAAAGATGGAAATTTCCTGCACAAACCTAGATGCCGATGAGATTTGTTTTTGTAGATAATCTGCAGCAGTGAAATTTTTCATAATGTCACTGCAAAATAAATTAAAATGTTCATCTTCATATGGCTGGTTCCATTGCATTAAAATAAATGTTGCAAGCTCATTTAATTAGTATAGTTAGGAATGTCTCTTCCCTGCTTCACTGACTCTCCAAATCACAAGTTAATTTGTCAAAATCAGACCATTGTTTTTCCTTCATTCTTCATTACTAGAGACAGCCCCATTTAAATAAATGTTTATGCTACAGAGAGCAGAGCAGTGAACAACCCCAAATATTTTCATAAGCCAGTGCTGGAAAAGTTTAAAACACAAGAAGGGAAGCCACATTTTTTCCCTCCTTTTGTGGTTGCTGGATATTTGACTAGCTGAGAAGGTACAAAATTGAGCAGTCTGCTGTAACCGATGACGTGGCGACCGCCATTGCCTGTGTTGGTGACCTGCATCCTCTTGAGGCAGTTTTCTTTGGTATTCTCAAAGACAGATGATGACAAGAGACACCCTCATCAAATCATTCTCTTCAAGGACCCTTGGTTAACCAATGAGTCGGTGTTAAGCGGAGGTTGAACTTGGAGGGGGGTGGTTCTGGTTTTCACAACCATTTGCTCACCATTACGGGCTGCGAGCAGCCAGGCATTCTTGTTGAAAGTTAAGAGATAACCAAACTTCTCTTCTTCTTTTCTGCCTTACTTCCTAACCCTCCCAAACCTTCCAGAAAAATCAGAAGTATCCATGGCCATTGATAAAGCACGAGTGCCTGGCAATAGAAGGGTATTGGGGTTAATGACAAGGGCCAGGGGAAGGGGGTCCACCTAATTGGCTGAGGTATTATGTCTGTGGAGGTTTTCTGAAGGACATCCATCAGTAATGGATGAAAGAGCTTAGCAGACCATTAACAGCACCCCCTACTAATGAGACGGGGCATTCATGCATGGTGGAGACTCCTCCACTGGAAAACGCCGCAGCGCTCTCGGCTCTAGATTCAGCCCCAACCCAGGGAAGCTCAGCTTTCTCCCTGAAGCTTTGTCTTTCACCACCATGGAGTAATCTGACCTCCCACCTCCATAAAGAAGCTAAAAGACAGATGAACCTTTTTCTTCCTACTGGGTAGAGTTTTCTTGTCACCCATTTCCCTCTGCCTCTCTTGCTTGCGTGGCTCTTCCCCCTTTGAGCAAGTGGATGTGGGTCTTCAGACTTCTTGCTCTGTAGTGAGTTTAAAAAGCTTTCTAAGTTACCCTTGGTCTGACTCCAATGAGGTCTGATCTGCAGAATCAATTTTTTTTTCCTTTTCTTTTCCTTTCCTTTCATCCTTGTGTGTGTGTGTGTGTGTGTGTGTGTGTGTGTGTGTACACAAATGCTTGGGACCAACTTTGCTTCATTAATAAATTATTTCATGAACGAGAGGAGTTAATTACTATGTATTGTACAAATGTGCTTACTTGACTTTGAAAAATCAGAACTCTCGTGAGTTGGCACGGACTCAGGCAGGCGGGAAGTAGAAGCATCCTGGCCCACCTCACTGAGAGTTGCGAGTCCTCTGAACTTAGCAGCGTAGCATGACACTGGACATTCATTCATTCACTCATTCATTTGCTGAACATCTGTTGGTGGTACTGAACTAGACACTCAGTGTGGAGAACCAATCTCCTTTTCTCATATGAAAGGAGTGAGCCTTCTGAATAGACCAGGGCCAATATGCCCTGCAGCCTATTGTCTGACCCCTGAACCACGCCATCTTATCCACATGGTACAGTTGTGCCTCTGGTTGGCTCTGGAATGGCCTTTGTAAAATCGAAGAGCGAGCCATGCACATAAAGGACAGTGAACTGAACTAGGGGCAGGTCAAGCCCTTGGCCTCGGCACAGCATGAAGGAAGCAAGATTGTCACTTGGAGTCCCTTCGCCTTAGCTCAGCTCATTCTGTAGTGTGTTTGTCGTTGAATACGAGAAGGACTGACACACACTTTAGGTGCTGAGAAGACCAGAAGCAGAGGAATCCTGACATGGAAGGAGTAAACTGGAGAGCAAAATAATAGCTTTCCTAGTAAAAAATAAAACGTGCCATCTTATGTCTGTGTGGTTCTCTGTCCCAAGAGCAAAAGTGAGGCTGGAAGCATGGGGAGATACGCCAGCAGAGGCGAATGGAGCAGGCCGACTTGATACAAACCTCACTAAGCAATGTGAGGCTTCTGCCATCGGGTTTGGGAGGCCTCGGCTCCCATCCCAGGCTCCACTAACAACCTGTGACTTGGGCCAAATGACGCCTTCTGAGAGGCCTTTTCTCATGCATGAAATGGTCATCATCACAATGATATATCTTTTGCATGGAGCTTGTGAAAATTAAATGAGACGCTATGTATGACGATGACCTAGCACATACCAAGTCTTCGACAAAGATTGGTTCCTTCTAGGGTTTTTAGAAGGAATAAGGTAACAAGGGAGAGGAAATTGAGGTGAATCAGAATGAGCATGGGGTTAATATGGTGTCTTTTAAGAAAAGTTAACTTTTAATGGAATTGACGTTCAGTCAAGTCTGGCAGCTAAACTGCTCTTGAAAGGGCCACTAACACTGAACCACAGACGTCTCTGGTTTATTTGGGTTATAAAATACATAGCTCTTTTTCTGGAATGAATTTAGTGATCATCTGGTCAAAACTCATTCTTAATTTACAGAATGCTTAGATGCTGTCCAAGGTCATAGACACGTTAGTAGCTCCACTCCATGCTACCTCTCACCTCCCTTCAGATGTGAGAAAACTACAGCGCACCTCTGGCTAAGGATGCTCAGACCCTGGAGCCATCCTTTATATAACGAGGTTGCCCATTATTAATTATTGTTTCACCTTTCTTCACCCCATTCTGGTTTTATTATGTTCCTTTTAAAATGTGATGCTCAAATCCAGATCAAATACCCCAAATTCTTCTCACTGTGGCAGGAAAAAAAAAAAAAAGAAAGAAAGAAACAGCGACTCCTTTTGTTCTGGATAAGTCTATGATTAAAGCTGTCTGTTGGCAGCCACACCGTGGTGCCCTTACAGCCAACAGAAGCCTCTGGACCTTTCCCCCTGAGTGAATGCAGCCAGCCTCTCTCATCCTGCAGGTGTGTCGTTAGTTATTTATCCTGATAACAGAACCTTATGTTTATCACCATGAAATTCACTGAGTTTGGGGCTATCACTTCAGACTGTCAAGATCTTTTTGCATCATAATTCTGTCATCTGGTGGATTAGTTTTACTTCCCAGTTCAGTGTCAGGCTGTTATTCTGCTAGTCACACGCTTCTCCCTCCGGTCCTCAAGAATAACGTGATAGACTCTGTCAAAAGGTTTGCTGAATCCAGGATTCTCATTCCTCTGAGCTCCCAGTCCGCCTGATACCCTGGTTCACAGCCACACCATTGCAAATTGCAGTGTCTCCCGAGCATTGAAGACCTTTCAGATAGTGAGAAATCCACCAGGAGGAAATGCAATCATTGTTATTGAACATTTTCATTATTAATTAACATTATAGATGAATGAAGAAAAAATGGAACTGGGAAAGGATCTTCTAAAGACTCGGCGTTTGTGTCCTCCCCACCAAAATTCGTATGTTGAAATCTAACCCCCAATGTGATGGTATTAGCAAGAGGGGCCTTTGTGGGGTGATTATGTCGGGAGCGTGGAGTGATTATGAATAGGATTAGTGCTCTTGTGAAAGAGAACTTAAAAAGCTCCCTCAACCCTCCATCATGTGAGGACACAGTGAGAAGCCACTGTCTGTCTAGGAACCAAGAAACAGACCCCTACTAGACACTGAATCTGTTGGCACCTTGATCTTGGATTTCCTAGACCCCAGAACTGTGAGAAATATTTGTTTGTTGTTTATAAGCCAACCAGTCCATAGTACTTTAGTTATAGTAGCCCGAATAGACTAAGACAAGATCTTTGAGAAAAATAGAAAGCGATGAAGGAAGAAAAATCCGAGGTAGAAGGAGGCAGATAAACTTTGCCTACTTCACACTTTCTATGCTTGGATATTAAGCAGTATAATGAATAATCACTAAAACATAAGAAAACATGACAGAATTATTTTGTTAAGTCAGTATGCTCAGAACGAAATGGGGGGTACATCTCTATCCTTTATGTTAGTTCAGTCTTCGCTGCTTAGGATATAAAGATTGGATGTCATACATATCCTTAGTGTAAGACTGCAAATCATGTTGTTTATTCTTGTTTTGAAATGTCATGAGCGTTAAAAGGGATATCCAATTATGTAAAGTTCAAAAATCACCTATGGTGCTAGAAGGCAGGGTAGCGGCTGCCCCTGGGGAGAAGGGGAGGGCATTGACGGGGAGAGCTCAAGGGGGTTCTGGCGGGGCTGGTCGCTTGTGGTTTTTGATCTGGGTGGTGGTCACACAGGTGTACTTATTTTTGTGAACATTCATCAAACAATACAGTGTGAATTCTATGTTTCTCTATATGTAAAGAGGAGTCAATTTACAATGGTCCGGATGCCTTCTATAAAAGTATCTTCCTTTTTTCTTACTAGTACAAAGAGCAGGAGAGAATATAATTTAACTCGTTCATCAAAATTTCATTCGCTGAGTGAATTCTAGGTAGGAAGCATTGTGTTGGGGCTCTGAAGATAAAGACGCAGCAGACACGGCCTCCACCTGCAAGGAGGTTACAGCCCTGTGAAGAATAAATTCGTTTTGGGTATGGCTCTGCTCCAAGGGACAATGTCCTGGGCTCCGAAGAGGGGTCAGAAGGCTGATCTCCATGAAAAGCCTTTGCAATGGCATTCCATATATTGAAGAATCACACGTAGTCTCTAAGTTGACACTTACATATAGTGAATGACATTATTGAGGTGTTTAAGAACTTTATACAAATTCAGTAAGGGGTGCACGATTGTTATTATTGAAGATGTTAAAATAACTATAGCATTATTTCAAAGACTTACCTTTTAAAAATATTCCAAACAGGAAAAATGCCTTGGGAATGAATTACATGGCAACGTTTGAACATATAAATGAAATTTTAAAAATGAAAAATCTATCCATCAGATAAACAAAATGCGGTATATCCATATAATAGGATATTATCTGGCCACAAAAAGGAATGAAGTGCTTATACTATACATGTTACAAAATGGATGAAGCTTGGAAATGTTATGCTAAATACAAGAGGCCACGTATTGTATGATTCCAGTTATAGTGAGTGTCCAAAATGTGAGCTCCATGGAGACAGGGATGGATTAGCGGTTGCCAGGGGCTTGGGGAAGGAATAGTAAGTGACTGTTATCAGGTACCGGAAGTTTCTTTTTGGAGTGAGGTAAACGTTCTGGAATTAGAGCGTAGTGGTGGTTGCACGACCTGGTGAATATTCCCAAACCACTGAGTTGTATACTTTAAAACGGCAAATTTTATGGTATGTAAATTACATCTCAATAAAAAAATATAGAAGGCAATTTCCAAACGTATAAAAATTTTTAAACCAAAAAATTTTTTAAACTGAGAAATTCTCAATGCGATTTTACCATACACCTTATAAACGAGTACAAACACATACACAAAAAGATGGGAAGTTCTGAGGATTAAAACAGGGAAACGGGCTTGCGTTTTAGCGACCAGGATCCGAAGCGCACCTTGTTCGCAGGGTCGGGGCAGGTCAGGCCCGGCCGCCGTGTCTGCAGCTCTGCTGCTCACTGCAGAGCAGAATCCACCTCGACTGACCACCCCATCCCTGACTATTCTGTGAACTCCTGCTTTTCTTGACTTGACTGACAACAAAAATGCCTTGGGCTTCTCTCTCTGATAAGCAGCCCTTTCTCTGATCCCCACTGGTGGAAATTAGAGGACAATTGGTGCAAATGAGCATTTATAGGTAAGATGGGTTTTCCATGAGGGAGAAGGAAAGGATTCAAAGCCAGCCAAGCGAAGGGCTCCGTGTCGAAACTTAGGTAGGCCCCCAGTAATAAATACATTTATTGCTTGGACAGTAAAAAGTACTGGAGAGTTTAAAATAAATTCAGAGTTATTTAAACTTAATTTATGACCAGGAAAATAAACCCTCTCTTCCACCATTAATGTTTTTTATCTGGGCCATCAAATGTCACACGCTGCTGATTTTGGATGTAAGGTCACTGGAAACAACATATCAGAGGTGTCAGCACCACAAATCAAGTGAAATTCCCTTAAAAATAAAAACGTCAGGAGTAAAATAATAGGCGATAGTTATTTCATGCTATGAAAGACTTGTCATATATCAAAGGGTTCACCTTTCTCTACCTTTATGATGTATCGCTCTGAACACTAATATACTTCTGCGTAACAGACAAAGTAAAGGAAACGGGCATCCGAATGCTGATGATGGTACGAATGATGACACACAATAAAATTAACTGGAGGCGCATAAACATTAGAGGGCAGACTGCTGAATATATCAAGGCAAACAATGACCCTGCATATATGGAGAACATGTCAGGCATGTTAAGGGGTCATCTTAAAGGTCCCCTCCAATGACGTCTTTGAAATCAGAATACAGATCACATTGGATTTTAGTAAGGAAAAAAAATGAAGGTCTTAGAGCTTGCAAAGTTATGTGGTTTTACATACAAGTCCGAATCCTGAAGCGATCCTCTGGTCTTCATCCAAGGACTGAAAAAACAAAACAGAAGCAAGTGCCAATCAATGGGAGGAGATGAAAGATAAAGGCGACTTGGAGCAGACGGGTTCTTTATGATCCTGATGTGAAACAAGTGACAGGCAGTGGCATTTGCCATAACGCGTTGTTGTAAATGCATTAACTCCTGCAGAGGAAATTCACCCAGGATTATACTTTATGCAAAGGCATCCGACTAAAAGTGTATCAAAGCCTCAGGTGAAAATGACTTTGTTTCATCCTTGTGACATATCTTACAGCAATTTCTAGGACGTTAAAGGTAAAAATCTCGCTTCCTGATTCAAGAACTCATAATCCGGTGGATGAAGTGGCTCCAGGGAAGAATAAACGAATGTGGAGCCATTCACATATAAGCACAAATTTCGCCCAAGATGGTAGTGAGCAGTTAGAGAAAAGCCATAATACTTCGGTTTAAGCCTCCCAAAGTCCTTTTATCATTGGGAGTGGGAGGAGGGGGAGAGGAGGTCATGTTTGCTCCTCAGCAGGTGACCAGGGGAGGGAGGAGGGACGCAAGGCAGAGCATCACTTTGAGTTTTTGAGCAGGGTCATAGCCTTGCAGTCTTGCATCCTAGGAAGGTGAACTGTGGTAGCCTCCACGATGGAGTATCCTTCTTGGCTGTGGTGGCTGTAGAATTTTAGTGATGAAATTGAACTCAGAAGACTTAATAATCTATCTCCCTTCATGAGACACATAAGGAAGCTGGGGCCCAATCCCAGGAGAGAAGTACCTGGGGACAGAGCCAGGATGGGAGCCTCCACTGTGGTCCCTGGCCAGGCCACTTGTGTGACTGTCATGCACAAGCCCCGTGTGCTCCAACTGGGAGGCAATCTCCCTGAAATAATCTTCAATCTGCCCTTGACACCTAGTATGTATATGATCCTCGTAAGTCACTGAATCTTCTGTATCTCAGTTTCCCCATGATGCTATTTGATATCTATGCCGATCCACTTTTCAGAGTACCCCTATAATGCTGGGAATCTTAGGGGAAGACCCCACACACCTGTAGAGTTTAGCAATTAAAAAACCAGAACGTCTAAACTGAAGCCTGTCTCTATCATGGGCTAGCAGCGGGACGCTGTTTAAGACGCTCATCTTTTCTAAATCCTCATTTCCTAGTCCACAAAACGGGGATAACAATAATAAAACTCACAGAGCGTGGTGCTGTGGGGATGAAACGGAAAACTCTTGGGACCACCAAGTGTTTGTTTAAACTACAGAGAACAAGGGGTCCCCAGAGGTAGAGCTCTCCTTGCCTCAGGGGGCCTGGCCCGCACTGTCCCGCCACCTGCTGCGTCAGCCCTCACCTGCAGACCTGCGTTTACCGTGTGCGTGGGGCTGACTGGTGCGGTTTGGGGAATGCAGACCCCATGGCAGCCGGGGCTCCCCTGCTCCAGCTCTCGTTCTCTGAGCAAGCTGCTCAAGTGAGGGCGCGTTCCTCTGGGCAGGCGGGGGTTTGAGCCACAGTCCCATCGCGAGAGACAAGAGCCTCAGTGCCAGCCAGAACCCTATTTATTTGTGAATTTGGCTTATTAAAGACAAATGATGCGGAGAAAGTTCTATGAACATCAATTGAATTATTTACACATTCCATTAAATTGTTTTATTGGAGAACTCAAACCTGTTTAACTCTTGAGTCTTCAGCCTGGTGGACTAAGCACTTTCTAACCACTGTCCAAGTTTTACTTCAGGGTACTGCCTTGAAAATTGGGCATTAGGACTGCATGTCAGAGAGATGTCCAGACTCAAGACTTTATGAAGAAAAATATCAAAACCAAGCTTAGGTTTGAGAAAACCATCAGTTTCTATGAAATGTTTATCGGAGAATCTAGTTTTGAACCAATCAGACCTTTAAAAAATTTAGAGTGAAAGATATTTGAAATCAAATGTAATAACAGCACTCTTTTGGATCCTCACCCGAGAACATGTTTATTGACTAGAGAGAGAGACAGAGAGAAAGAGAAATATCTCTATGACACATCAATCAGTTAATTGCCTCCTCTGTATGCGCCTTGACCAGGAATCAAACCTGCAGCCTTTTGGCCTATGGGAGGATGTCCAACCAAGTGAGCCACGTGGCCAGGGCACGATACAGCGCTTTTACCCATTTTTCCTAACTCTAAGAGAGATTTCTCTTCTTTTAGGCATGCAATTTCACTCAAAAGCAATTGCTAACCCTGTTTCATTCTATTATTTGTAAATTCAATATAATTAGAGATCTATTCAGTTCATTACCAGCTTGAAGTTTTGCCCAGTTTTCTTCCAGCCTATTGTCTCTTCAAAACACTTTATTAAAAACTTGTTTTAGTATCACATTCTTTAAAGGAAAGCAATAACTCCCCAGTACATTTTATAGAAATCACTCAAATAACACAGGTCTCAATGCCAGAAACTAATAAACCCGAATCCCAGAACTTACCTCTGAAGGTCTGCCATAAACCGTTGTAGAGCAGCCTGGGCTTGTTACCTGGAAATTGAAACTCCTGGGCTCTAATACATAGTTTCACTGCAGAAACTGTCACCAGGTCTTGCAATTTAAAAACCGTGTTCTTACTCTGTTGGCTGTGATGCAATCTAGTCCCAAGTATCATTTTTTCTCTAAAGAACTCCGCTCTCCCATCGTATTACCGGAAGCGTCGGCCTTGTGGGCTGGCATTTATTAGCCCTGATTCATGGAGTGAGATGGCTGGATGGGCAATGGTTTTCGGGCCAGACCCTTGGGATGAGGAGTTGTGACCTTGCTGCTTCAAGAAGGTGCTTTAGTCCTGGGGCGAGGGTATTTCAGGGGAGAACGCCCTGATGCGAGGATGAGAAAATGCTGACGCCTGAAACCCAGAGGTGAGTCATCAGGTTTCACGGCCGTGTGTTAAATGGCTTGCAAGGTTGAGAGCCTGAGGAAATGAACCTGCGAGTATACATGGCACACAGCGCTGTGATTTTTAAGGCCAGCTCCTCAGACAGCACTGAACCAAAGCAGGCAGGTCCCCGGGGAACCAAGGGCCAGGCAAGAGAGGCCGGACTCATGGAGAGGCGGTACTGATGGAAACGAGACAGGTGCTCCAGGCCGCCTTGCAACCTGCTGAGCTGCGTACCTGCAAGGAGGAAGAGCACAGCTGATATCACCATCTAGACAGGGCCATTCCTGGGGACTTATTTTTTAAATTTGCTGTTATTTCAAATGCTACATCCTGGAGGGGATTCCTTCAGATAGCTTATATTTAAAAGCCTACCCTTAACGAATCGAAGCATGAAAGTTTGCCTCCTGGAACCTGGAAGGTGTTTCTCTGATTGTTGTCACACGCTGTCTGGTCTACAGCATGTGGCTTAGGGGGTCTCAGCCCATTGGTTTACTAGGTCCAAAGTATTTAAACACTGAATTATAAGAATGGTGACTCTCCAGTAGAGAAACCGAGGCTAAGCTGTGTGGCCAGACACGTCCTTAATTTCTAATTGAGATAGCTGGCCATTATCTTAATTTCAAATTACATACAGAAATTTGAGCCACACAGACTAGTTTCCTATTCTAAGATCCAAGGCTTTTACTTGGCTGGGAAGGGAAGGGTCCATTGCAAAGAAATATACATTTTCCCAATCTTCTTCTGAATTTTATCAGTGAGAGGTCTGGTAATCTAGTAACCAATGAAATATTCTGACCTGAACAATGCATTTTATATTTTATAATAAAATTCTAATTCAACTTCCATTCAACTTGAGAGACCTCTGACCTCACGAACATGCAGAGAATCAAAAGTAGAATGTCGTTGATAATTATTCTATATGAACAGAATCACTAGGTATAAATAAAAAGAGCTGACAACTTGAGTGTATTCCCACTTCTGCAAACTAATTTTGTTTAATTTGCAAAACTAGAAGAAGAAACAGCCAAGTTGTTTTTAAAAACAATAGCAATGCAGTTCAACTTACTTTTAAAAAACTGATTTGGTTCACAGTAGCACCAATAAAAGAAAGTGCAGGTAGTGCTTAGCTATAAACCTAACAAAATATGTATAAGATCTATATGAAGAAAACTATTACAAGTAAAAGAAAGTTTAAATAAATGGAGAGGTATTCTGTGTTCGTAGTAGGAAGACTCAATATGGTTGAGGTTTACACTCTTCCCAACTTAATGTATAGACCAAACTCAACTCCTATCTAAACCTCAGCAAGTCCCTTTGTTGGTATTGACAAGCTGATTCTAAAGTTTAGATGGAGAGGCAAAAGACCCAGAATAGCCAAAACCAATATTGAAGAGGAACAAAGTTAGAAGACTGATACTTCCTGACTTCAAGACTTACTATAAAGCTACAGTAATCAAGACAGTGTGGTATTGGCAAAAAAAAAAAAAAAAAAAAAAGACAAATGGATCAATGTAACAGAGTTCACAGCCCAGAAATACAGTCAACAATATACTACCCAAACATAGGCAACTCATCTTTGACAAAGAAGCAAAGGCAACTACATAGAGAAAAAATAATCTTTCCAAACAGCAATTAAAACAACTGAACACCTATATGCACAAAGCAAAAAATTAAAAAAAAAAAAAAACCTAAGAACTGAATTACACCCTTCACAGATTAACTTTAAATGGATCGTAGGCCCAAATATAAAATGCAAAACAATAAAACTTCTAGAAGATAACATAGGAGGAAAATCTAGGTGATCTTGTGTTTGGTAATAAATTTTTAAATAAGAAAAACCAAAAGCACAATCTATGAAAGAAAACCTTGATAAGTTAAACTTCATATGTCTGCTCTGTAAAACATACTGTAAAGAGAATGAAAAGACAAGTCACGGATTGGGAGAAAATCTTAGCAAAACCTGTACCTGATAAAAGACTTGTATTCAAAATATACAAAGAACTCTTCAAGCTCAACAGTGAGGAACGTACTCTTCCAGTGGATCTCAGATAGATGTTGGACATCCTCGCCACCATTCCGTGCCTAGTGCCCTTCTCTGACATACGAATTCAAGGCTCTTTTGAGAATCCATTTTCATCCTCGACCTGCTGCAATGCGTGGGGAACACGAGTAGCACGAGAGCCAATGTATATCACTCTCCAGCCCACGGGTGCCAGTTGGCAATGCTGCAGTGGCCACATGCTGGAGAAGTGGGTCTCCATGAAACCACAATTAAATATATAATAAGTAAAAATAAGAGCAGATTTAAAAGGAGTTAACTTTTAGTTAAAAAAAAAAAAAGTCTTTATAGTGTCAAGTCTTTGTGAAGCCTCCAAAGAAACAGGACAATGTAGAGGATTCCAGGTCGGGCGTCGTTGGAGTGCTGGGTTGAGTTGGACGCTGCGTGACCGCGCCCTGCAGCCGGGAGGGTTGCGGAGCGGGGGGGTTGGGCGGGGCTGGCGAGGGAGACTCCCACACCGGCCTTTGGTGCTGAGTGGGGGCCACGCGGAGGAAACGGATGCTCAGAGAGCAGAGAGGATGAGAGGACAGGGGCTTTCCTTGTGACAAATAATGGGGATACCCAGGAAAGGCAAACAGAACAGTGGTCACAGCAAAACCAGGCCTCGTGGGGGTGACGGGTGACAAGGTCAAGCACAAGGGGCAGGAAGGGGCCTTGTCCTGGAAGCACCACCAGAACCACACGCCTGGCCCTGTCCGGCTGTCCTGACTCCTGCTGTGTCTGCCCCGCTCCTTCCCTGGCTCTGACATTCCTTCCCTCTCTCCTTAGGGCTCATCCCTTCCACGGCTTCTCTTCCTCACAGTTTACCACCTGCACCCCTTCCTGGCCTCCACGCTGCCTTCCCCTCGAGTTGCAGGTGACTGGTCCCAGCTTCACTCTCCACATCCCTTCAGCTTTGGCTCTGCACCTGATTCTACGGAGACAACTTTACCAATAAATGAGAAAGTGCACAATGAAAATGTTACGAGATACTATTTATTATTATTATTATTATTATTAGCTAATTGACCAAAATTAAAAAGAATGGTGATAGCTAGTGCTAAAGAGAGTTAGAGGAGGTAGGAATGCTCATATTCATGGGTGGGAGTGTAGACTTAGTATAGCCAATTTGGAGATTAATTTGAGGACATTTATTAAAATTTTTAAATGCATGCTCTGACCCAGCAATCCCACTTTTTAGTAACAGTCTTACAAATGTGGAAATCTATGTAGCTAAGAGTGTTCCTCGCAACATCCTGCATGTTCCATCAATGGGGAATTACAGAATACTTGTATACTATAGAACATCCATCCAAGGAGTGCGGATCAGTCTCTGATAAGCCTGAATTTCTGGGCCTGGAGAGAGTCTATGCTGCTGACCAATACGTAGAGGGTAAGTCTATATATAATATAATATACAGGGAGGGGTTGTACGTACACATGTGTTTGTGTGGACTCCTGTTTAAGAATAGAAAAAAGATCAGGAAAAGCACGCATGTAATTGCTAATACTAATTATCTAAAGAGATGAAAGAAAGCTCTTGGCACACTTTATTGACAAGTAGATCTTTGTGGATGTTAAATTCTCTGGCTCCCAGTTCTCTGAAACTGGAGGAGACCCTCTGGGTGACGTCTTTCATTCTGATCAGATGGAGAAAAGGAGGCAGAGAAGAACCATGCAAGAAACCAAGACCCTTGACCCCTTCCTTGGCCTGTGTCAGTGTCTATAGAAAAGCCCCCTGGAAAACAGAGGGTGCCCATGATTGTCACCACTGCTGAGGTCACCAGCAGGTTCACTCCTATGTTTTCCTTTCCTTTTCTGCATGTGAGGTACCACTGAAGCTGACCTTTCAGACGGACGGTTAACTTCATGGTACATCTTTGACCTTTCCTTTGCCGATGATGTGTTCTGTTCTTTGGAATCCAAGGCATAGCTACAGCATGGAAAGGGTTAAACGCTTAGGCCTGGGGATCTCTGATTCACTCAGGAGAAGAGCAGACTTCAAAGGAATTTCCACCCAGTGGTCTATTTTGAGGCAAGGCCAAAGGCAGGTAAGAGGGAAAGCTGATGGTCCCATTAAAATCTTGGCTGATGCAGAGCAAAATAGAGCAGGTACATGAAGTTTTAGCCAAAGGATCGAAGGACATGGATGGAAAGCAGAAACTCATTGAGTTTCTCACAGTTATCTTTCACAAAGTTACTCCAGGCCACACGTCCTCCTTTATCGTTAACAAAAGGGGACTGTGCCTGAATTCCTTCCAGTGCCTTCTTTTTTCCATCTCCTCAGTGAACATTCTGCTCTCAGCTACACAGGTGCAAGGCACAGCACCTTGATATCTCATAAAACCAGCCCCAGCCAAGGTGCTCCCAGACACAGTGGCTGAATTTATGAGGCACCTGTCAGCATGTCCCTGCAGGAGGCGGGGCTGCCACAGGGGTTGTTCAGGTTAGGCAGCTGCTTGCTTCTACGTTACTAGGTCAAATTAAGCTCTGGCTAGGCATCCTCACAACACACTCCTGCTAATACACTTGGGTTGTGTGTGGAAAATGACCCGAAAACCTTGAGTCAACTTACATCGTAGACAGCAATCTCACCAAGGGCCTCAATCTGCCAAGATAGCATGACTGTCTCAGCAAGGACTCACGGTTAGTCTGGCTTTCCTGGTGGCACCTGCCTAGGTGAGGCAGCAGATGCAGCAGGCCACACACTTGCTTCGCCTGAGACTAAGCTTAGAACTTCAGCACTGGCAAAGGCCAGCTCTCCCTGGAAGCAACTGCTTTCTGTGTCGAGCATGAAGGATGACCTGACTGGGTGTCGGAGAGAACCTGGTTCAAACGCTAAGTGCCCTTTTTCCCAGCTGTAGGGCCTAGGCAAGTCACTTGCCTTCTCTCTCCTCTTCTCTGTAACCCAAGGCCGGCATTTCCGCCCTCTTTGCCCTGGGGTGAGGAGCAGATGACACGGTGTACATCTAGTCCTTATTCTGCAGTAGACCCGGAATTGTTGTAGCCACAAGCAGTGTTAGGTACGAAAAGCAGAGCAGGTATATTGATTGGGCTTTTTCCAAGCAGTTCTGACAGAAATCTCAAAAAGACCAGATCGGAGTAAGCTGAAGTCAAAAGATCTGCCCAGGCCCTTGCTGGCCCTCAGGAAGGACGCCCTTTGTGATCCCATCTCCTTTGGCAACCCTCCCCCATTCATGAGCTCATCCCTTCCCCTTTCGGGCCCTGCTGCCCTTCCGAAGGCTTTTGGCTCTGTCGGCTGAGCCAGTGGCTTCCGGGGCTGGTTCACCAGATGGGGTCTCCTTCCTGGCTTGTTCTCCATTCTGGGCCACTGCTGGATGCAAAGCACCACGGCGCCCTGGCACAGAATGCCACCTGTGCACGTGACACGGATAGCCACTGCACATCCCAGCATCTTTCTGGGGGTGGCAGGCAACCAAATCCTAGAAACTTTCCCCAGGAAAGCCTGAACATGTTAACAGCTTGGAGAGAGAAAACCTAAGAGGAGGGTGCATGCTCTGATGGGTGTATTACATCAAGGAACCATTACAAAAATTAATTAAAGGGTAAAAGAGAATGAAAAGAAAGAAATGCAGCAGTTCACCCTGGCCCAGTCACTTTCTCTTGGATCCAGGAAACGGCGGGACACTATTTAACACAACACATTAAGGTACCATTTGGGTTCATAGATGCTGTACAACTCAGCGGCCCTGAACGCTGAGTGGTATGAGGTTACCCACGGCAAACGCCTATCTTGGTATCAGGACCTGGGCAGGACCGACACTGCACCCAAGGACTAGGGGTTCCCCGCTCACCCCTGGAGATGTGCTCTTTTTCCCATTTCATACACAGAATCATGTTGCAGACAAAACATCTTGGAAGTGCTGCTTTGCAAATGGGCCTTTCTCCAGCTTTCCGTCTCTGTCTTTACAAGCAAAGCGAATTGCAGAGTCAAAGTGCAGTTCCCACTACCCCGCTGTCCAAGGAGAGGGCTTCTGTTGTGTAAGCAGCCTGACTGGTTGTCCACAATGACTACACTTTCTGGAAACGTCTCAACTCTGAACCGTACAGAACCGGGATGGATGGCTTCAAGGAGAACATTTTCGTGCTCTCGTATTCATGGAATTAAATATGGCAAAAGTGCACTCGGATGCCTGCTATTTGCAAAGCACCTGTGCTGAGCTCAGTGGGCTGTGACAGAAAACGTTCTCTGGGAACTCGCCATGTGGAGGAGAGACGGATGCCCTGGGCCAAGGCTCCCGAAGGTTCACACACAAGGTTGTAGGGTACAAAGGCAGAAGAGGCTGGTCTTTTCATTTGCCTGCCTGCCTGTACTTCTAGAATGGCCTTGCTGCCCACAGAAATCCAGCATCTTCCATTGCACAGCCCCGCCTGGCCATTGACATTACTCAGACAACATGAGCTGCATGAATACTTCCTAGAAGAAAAAGTAACTGGGTATGGAAGGTAAGAACATTCCAGAAAAGAGAAACTGCTTCAGCCAGAACTCTTGAGATTTGCCAGGAAATAGCAAATACTGAGTGTGCTGCAGCTGGGGAGGGGAGCTGTAATTTGCAGAGAAACAGAAACAACCATGGTCAAGCCACCAATTTTTGGACCTGCCTAAGTGGCAGTTGTTGGGGTGAATTTGTGGAAGAAAGGAGCTGTTCCCATGCATATGGTTCACAGCAGATTCAATGAGTGCAGGCTTTGGAGCCAAATGGACTTGATTTCAAATCCAAACTCTGCAACTTTCTACACCATGACCTTGGGCAAGATCACTTTTCCTTGCTGAGCCTCAATTCTCTCAGTTGTAACGCAGAGAAAAGAACACCAGTCTCATTTGGCTGTTGTGAGGATGACATGAAAAAATATGACCGTGCCTGGCTGATGATGGAAGGTGTTCAGTAGACATGAGCTCTCCTTCCCCTCCTTGCTGTTTGAACTCTGTTTTCGTGCTGCATGCAATTAAAAGTTTACGATGTTCTAAAACTGATTTTCCAATTTAGGAGCAATAAATTGCAAGTCGCTGCTATTTTCCTGAAATGACGTTCTTTAGATTGGAGTCTGTTGGATTTCTTTTCAATTGCATAAAGTTCTATTCACTGCACTTCTAATAAGACACCAGTGCACCTGGGAAGAATGCTCGATGGCTGATTCCGACTGTGAAAGCCTCCTATGGGATTAATGACACCCCAGACCGCCAACTATTTCACATGTCCCCATGGACTCAGAGCGGGACATTTGTTAGTAAATGCATTGACACCTCTGAGTTTAACGCCACTGTGCTCACTGATTCCATTATCCCGGCCTTGCAGAACCTTCCATGGGCACGGACACTGGGCACATTTGGGTGGAATCGTGATGGTGTGACATCGAGAAATTATAAACCACCCCATCATTCTTTTGACATTGTTTCTGTAAGTATGGGCCCTAATATGTAGCTTGTAGATAAATAGCGTGTTTGTATAAGAATCTCAGGAACTAGTTTCAAAAGACAGAGACCCTGGGCCTGGCTGGTGTGACTCAGTGAACTGAGCGCTGGCCTGCGAACCAAAGGGTCGCTGGTTCGATTCCCAGTCAGGGTACATGCCTGGGTTGCGGGCCAGGTCCCCAGTAGGAGGCACTCAAGAGGCAACCACACATTGATGTTTCTCTCCCTCTCTTTCTCCCTCCCTTCCCTTCTCTAAAAATAAATAAAATCTAAAAACAAAATACTTCCCTTAAAAAAAAAGACACAGCCCTTGACCTTCAGACATCCCAGCTCCAGGTGATTTGCTGAGGTCACTTCAATGGTAGGACCAGGGTGATGTGAAGCTGAGGTGACATGAATCCTTGATGACTAAATGGGGATGAGGCACAGAAGACCATCGCTTGCCTTATGTGAATGGACTGTGCTCATCTGCACACAGAGGACTTTGCGAGCCCCTCCCTTGGTCTCTTTGTTCTGTTCCCCTCTCACTCTTTATAAAAACCTCTGCCTCCACTGAGAGGGGAGATGGGCTTTGAGACATGAGCCCTCTGTCTTCCAGAAGATGGGCTTTGAGACGTGAGTCCCCCATCCTCCAGGTGGCCAGCATCTGCAAATAAACCACTTTCCTAACATCAGCACCTGCCTCTCGAGTCCTGGCTTCTGCAGCGGCAGGCAGTGGGACCTGCGCCCGGTTGCAGTGGGGGTACTGATATGCTTTGCACAGTGCCCCGGCCTGCCTGCCCATCTCCCAAGCGGGAGGTGCCCTCTCCCTGAGCACCTCTGTGACCACCGGCCATCAGCCTCCCCAGGCCAGTGGCACCGTCCCATTTACCTCAGGTCCTGTCAGGAGACGAGGAGGAAGGAAGCAGTCTCAAGAGGTTTTGGTCGATGGAAAGGCCTGTTCTCTTCAGACTGGCCACGAGGAGCTAGTCCCGGGCTGGAGCCCAAAAGGCAAGGAGGAGCCCTGTCCAGGCCCCGCCCGCCGCCCCCCCCCCCCCCCCCCACCGCCGAGCCCTGCTCGTGGCCCCAGCCAGGCCATGTGTCCCTCACCTCTGAAAGCTTGCTGTCTGGACAAAGGGTTTTCCTGGAGCATCTCTGTGATCTGGTGAAGCTCCCTATTCAGTGTGAAAGCCAATTACTGCAGGGAAAGTAAATAATCCTTTAGCACCTGCTTAATTTAGGTTCTTTTCCCAAATACAGCCTCAAATCCAAGCTGAGCTAGCCTGTTTTTCACAACTGACCCCTCTGTACAGCTTTCCTCAAACCTTTCACCTGAAAGCCTCCGGTGTCCTCGGAAGCCCCCGGACTCCTGCTTTTGAAGGTCAGAGGGCGGCACGCGGCCTGCTGTGGCCATTTAATCTGTGGGCACGAGAGAGAAGTAAACACAAACAGGCTTGAAGCAGCCAAACTGCTCAGCACAGCAAGCAGGAGGAGAAACAGACAGAGAACCAGGGTTGAGCTAACTGGAAATATGCCCCAGGGCACAAGGATGCAGCAGCTTCTAAGCCACACCCTGGGGTGCGTCTGAGTGGGTGGCCGGAGTGGGGGCCAGTGGGCTGTTGCCTCATGGGCCGTCCAGCTGATAGGCTGGGGGAATTCTTGAAGGCAAGGGCCACACCTTATTTCTCTGGGCATCCACAGCCTCTTCTCAGAGCCTGTTGCATTGTGGGTTTTCAGCGCTCATTTGATAGTTGAACAGATGATCTAGGTGCAGGGAGTGCTGAGCAGCCTTTGGGAGGCTCCCCCAGCCGCTGAGCGGGGAGTGCTCCCAGGAGCCTAGCCTTTCGCCTTGATGATGACGAGGGTGATGATGACGATGATGATTATTTTAAGATTTTATTTTTATTTATTTTTAGAGAGAAGGGAAGGAAGGGAGAAAGAGAAGGAGAGAAACATCGATGTGCAAGAGAAACATTGATTGGTTGCCTCTTGCATGTCCCCAACTATGGACCTGGCCTGCAATCCAGGCTTGTGCCCTGACTGGGAATCGAACCAGAAATCTTTAAGTTCTCAGGCTGGCGCTCAATCCACTGAGCCACCCCAGCCAGGGCTGATCCCCATTATCATTTATAATATCTGGGCTTTTGCAGATACCCGCTTTGTGTACTGTATGCTTTGACCTTTGAATGCTAAGTTTCAGATCATTTCACCAGGCCTGGCCGAGACCCAGAGGTGCCTTCTGGCAAGTTTGTCTTTGCAGGTAAGGCTTCCCTGCATGTTTTCTGGATCCTAAACTGGGTGTGTCTTACCAGGGCATGTGCCAGCTAGCGAGAAGCACATTCAGAAGAGGGCAGCTTCATCTGAGGCTGTCACCTGCAGCAGGAAGGCACAGTAGGGGCTCCCCCACCCCCTGCCTCTACACGTGGACATCCCAGGACTGGCTGCGCCCAGGCTGAGGGCAAAGGTCAGGTCAGAAACAGGAAACAGGTGCAGAGCAGATGAACTTGAAGGGAAGGAAAGTCTGGGGGCTGGTACAAAAATTCTCGTTTGGTGTTTTACATTTCTTCAGATAAATACCCAGAAGTGGAATTGCTGGATTGTAGGAAGATTCTATTTTTAATTTTTTGAGGAACCTCCATACTGTTTCCCAAAGTGGCTGCACCAATTTACCATCCCACCAACAGGGCACAAGGGTTCCCCTTTCTCCACATCCTCACCAGCACTTGTTGTTTGCTGATTTATTGATGACAGCCATTCTGACAGGTGTGCCTTGATATCTCACTGTGGTTTTAATTTGCATCTCTCTGATGATCAGTGAGGTTGAGCATCTTTTGGTGTGTCTGTTGGCCATCTGTAGGTCCTCTTTGGAGAAGTGTATATTCAGATCCTCTGCTCATGTTTCAAATAGATCGTTTGGGTTTCTTTTATTCAAAAAGGTATGTGCTCCCCTGTGTTTATTGTAGCATTATATACAATAGCCAAGATATGGAAGCCACCTAAGTGTCCACTGACAGACAAGTGGATAAAGATGTGGTACATGTATGCGGTGGAATATTGCTCATTATTTCTCACACAGAGGAAGACACACACCATATGATTCCACTTACATGTGGAATATTAAAGACAAAATAAATGAACAAACAACACAGAAACAAAGTTATTGATATAGGGAGCAAACGGATGGTTGCCAGATGGGAGAGAGGCTGGGTGAAAAGATGAAAAGGATTAAGAAGTACAAATTGCCAGTTATAAAAACAGTCACAGAGATGTAAACTACAGCATAGGGGATATAGTCAATCATATTTTAATAACTGCGTACGATGTCAGATGGGTACTAGACTTATCAGGGTGATTATTTCATAAGGTGTAAAAATGCCTAATCACTATGTTGTGCATCTGAAACTAATAGTATATTGTATGTCAACTGTAACTGAAAAATAAATTAATATATACACATCAGGAAAAAAACAAAACCAAAAACCTCTTCATTTGCAAAGAAGGCAAAAGGGAAAGAAAGAACGCATTTGGGCCCTGCTTGCTCGGGGACGAAGCGGACTCTGATGTCCTGCAGGTTTCAGGGGCTCTGAATAGCCTGACGGGAGGGACCCCGTGAAGGGCACACGCAGGGCATTCTCGAAGGGGCTCGACGGCTTTCACAGAATGGAGGTGCCTTTCCCAAGAGGGTGACAGGCATCAGCGGAGGACAGTCAGGCGTGCTTCCTCCTCAGACAGGGCCGGTCCCAGGTGGTGGCAGCTTGGCTGGCTGCGGGGAGCGTCTGGACGCCTGCCCACATGTCCGGCACAGGGTTCCCAATGTGTGTGGACAGCTTTGCAAAGTTCTCCCTTTTTCTTGGCAAGAGCAAAGAAATACTTAGGAGTAATTTCCTAAGAGTAGAAAGGGCTGGGTACCAAACTATTTTATTCAGAAACCAGTAAAATGTATGAATGACCCAATTTAATGCACTGCAGAGCAGGCTGGCTTGAGTCATGTGGTTGGATGGCAACAGCAAGGGTTCAGGGTCAGGTTAGACTGGGACCAAATCCTGACATTGCCCAGGATGGGGTGTGAGCCTGGGCACACCGTTCAGCCTCTGCGGGCCTCCAGTGCCTCATTTGCACCAGGTAGTATCAACACCTCTCATTGTGAGAGCTCCTGAGCAGCGGCTCTCCGAATTTCCCACACCCTGTAGTCCCCACACCTGAGGCTCTTTAAAAAAATACTGCTCTGCATACATTCTGATTTCATTGGTCTGGGGTACGTCCTGGGCAGCAAGAATTTTAGGGGCTCCCCCAGGGGAATCGAATGTGCAGCAAATTGGGGAGCCCTCAGCCCAGAAAGTAGAATGTATGTGCTCAACAAATGCTTGTTCTCTCCTTCTGGAGCATTTTTCCGAATTTCAAGATGACGGCAGCAGAGCATTAACCCAAGCTCAGGGTGTTTCCAAGCAGGAACTGACCTTTGCTTTTGGCCTTCCTCTCATTTCCAGTGGAGCAATTCCCTGCAGTAAGTCATAAAGGAAAAGAAACCACACGACGGGCAAGGGGGACAGAGAGAGGAAGCCATCCAAGGTCATTTTGGCGGGCTCTGCGGCGAGCTGAGTTTGCAGCATTTTTATCTAAGAGCCTGGGGCCCCAGCAGAAGAAGAATCTTGGGTTGTGAGGGTCTGGGGGCGGGTTCCCAGGGGCTTTCCACGAACCTCAGTGCGGAACCCCTGCCCACGTCCTGCCCCCCCCCCGTCAGCTCACGCACGTGCACATGTGGACATGAGGGACACACCCCACACCATGGCAGCATTCTCTGCAGGGAAGGTCTCACACGTGGGCGACAATGTCTGTGGCGTTGAGACACAGGTCTTATGGGAGGGCCGTGCAGCGGTGAAAAGGAATTTTGTAACAAGGATGGAAACACTGGCTGCCTCTCTAGAGAGAAGGCCTGCAAAATCATGGCCTGGAAAATTTTACCTGTTGGCACAGCCACCCAGCATGCCCTCTGGGGTGGCCTCACTCACTTCGGGGCGGGTGGAAGGGTGGGGGTGATGCCACTTGCCCTCCTCAACCTTCTCCATGGCGCCCAGGGCTCCTTCAGGGACGCTTGATCTTTTAATGACGTTTTGCTTAAATAGGGGGAGGTGGGTGGGAAGCGGGCAGGAGAAAAGGAAGGCTGCCGAGTGATCTCCTCTGCAGATAGGAACCCCTGGGTCCAGGTGCTCGACCCCCACCCCGACCCTGAGCGGCGGTGATGTCGTGAAGAGGCAACAGGTCACAGGCTCCATGCAAGCAGCAGAAATGGAGTGATCTCGCACAGAATTACAGCTCTGGTCTTTGCCCCACAGTCTGGCCTTGGACGTTAGGCAGGTTCACAGTAAGGGCCTAGTGACGTCAGCTCCCACAACAGAACCCAGAGCCGCTGGGCCGGGGCCTGGCTGGGGCTGCGGCCTGACCTATGCTGACAATGGCGGAGTTAGGGGGGCCCGTTGGGGAAGAGTTGGGGAAGAGTTGATTTAAAAAAAAAAGAGAGAGAGAGAGAGACAATGAAAAATCTGGGATTCTTCCTGGTTTCAGGAAGAGGAAAGTGCTTGGCTCTGAGGACGCTCTGTGGGCAGAGTGTCTGCCACCCAGACACTCGGCTTCAACTCCGTGGGAGTCTGCCCTCTGGGGGTCCCACTTACACCCCCAGGCACAACTTTTTGAGATTTGGGAGAGAACAAAGCAAATCTTTTTCCAGCCCTGGTCCTGTGTCCCATCCCATCCCACCGTCCCCCCAACTCCCTCCATTGGGCACTGTGCTGGGGGCCCCCCGCTGGCTGTTAACCCCCTGAGGGTTGGCCCTGCCTTTGCAAAGTGGGGGTGATCAGAGGGGCGCCACACGAATTAAGTGAGATGGTGCACTTATCTTAGCCCTTCCTGGGAGCGGAAGGAGCAGGCTCTTTATGTATCTAAGTGTCATCTGCGCAGGAGCCCGAGGAGGCCAGGACTGTCTTCCTTCTCATTTAAAAATGAGAAAAGTGCGACTTAGGAGAGGTTCAGCAGCTTAAGTCAGTTAGTGGAGCTTCCACGATCAGACTCCGGGTCCGTCCCAGCCTTGGAGCACCGGTTTCCCCCACCAGCATGAGGGGTCCACCGCCTCTGGGTTGCACCCCAGGCCCCCCTACCTAATTCCAAGGTCGCGTGTGTGTACTTGAAGACCTAAGGACTCGAAGAAGCCACGTGAGGAGGAAAGATGGAAGAGAAAGAAAGGAAGAAAAATATCTCTAAGGGATCATCTCACTATTTGGACACTGCTCCCCCCACCCCCCGCCACAAAGGGTGGTTTTGCTCTCTCTAGGGGCAGTGGAGACAATGGGGGCAGTGAGCGTGACCAGTTCAAGGCGCCCTTCATCTGTTGGCCTCGCAGGATGGGTGCCAGGCTCTACCACCAGAGCTGAGCTGGCCTGGCATGGCCTTCCCAGATCCTACAAAGGCAGGCCCCAAATTCTGTCCTCGGTCCGGGGGCAGAAATAAGAGACCCCAGCAGAAAGGCCACATGCCAGCCTCCACGCTGGGTTCTCAGCCGCCTGAGCCAGGGAAGGAGAGAGGAGAGACGATTTGAAGTGCACACAAGACGCAGAGCTAATCGCTAGCAGCCAGGGCGGCGGCCACCGCCGACGGGGCCGGGCCGCAGCTCAGTGGCTCTGAGAATGATGGAGTGGCCTTTAATTGTTTATACTGCAGAACCTGGGAAGTGTTGGCAACAAAACGGGAATAGAGAGGCTGCTGGCAGCCAAATGACAGGCTGGAGAGAAAGCCCCCACCCACCTAAACGGTTAAATGGCCGGTTTGCCAAGGCCACTGAGCAAAGTGCTACCTCACCGCGGGGCAGATTAAAATATGCATTTTCTCCTAATTGAGCATAGTGAAGTCAGCCGGCGGTCCTGTCACAAGTGCAGGAATGAATTGTCACAGCACGAAACACACTACCCGACAGAGCATCTATTATACAAGAGAAAAGAGCCACATGCACTTCCTTCGCGTTGGAATTTCAACTCATTTGCTGTCCAGTGGGCTTGGAGAAGACCACGTGAGGTGGCCAGCGGTCACCCAGGTTTTCTGGAACGGCGGCTCATGCTCCAGTCGTCGCAGACCACGTGGCACGGTCAGGTCTGCAAACCTGGCCAGAGAGCTAAAAGCTTTTGTAGACTGATTGAGCTTTGTTGTTTTGAGCATGTGTTTTATATACTTATATGTTTAAATATAGATTAGGGCACTGTATGGAATGCTAATCTTATTTTCCCACTGTTTTCCATTTTTAAATTTAAAGTGTGCTCTCATAAGCAAGCAGAAAATCCAATGACAGAATAAATGCTAACTTCACAAATCTGGTGTAGGCTGGACCGAGCCGTCCTGGGCAGTGGCCCACGGGAACGCCTCTGAGCGGCGTTCGGGTCCCTGGGGGGTGCTGGCGCCACCCGGGCAGGATGCTTCCACCGCGGGCTCACTTCTGTTCCGTTTCCTCCGCCACCACCGGATGGCGCAAGCTCTGAGACGCGTCCTGCTACATGGACGCCAGCGCTCTGGAACAGACAGAGCCTGTGGCCTCCGCTTTTAACTTCACAGTCCTTGACATTTTTTAACACATCTGTAGTACTTTGCGGTCATTTCTTTTTCCCTTTAAGTATTCCTCATTTCAGACTGTTTACAGACACGTCACCATCTTAATCCCCCTCCGTATCTCTCTTCAACTGAGGCGTCCATTTGAACTCAATGACAGGGTCCTTGTGGCCCAGCACGGCCCTTCAAAGTGACGCAAGCAGCCACGTGGTTGGCACACTCTGAGCTCACACCAGCTGGAACCCACAGGTCATTTTCCCATGAACCACTGTAACTGAATCTATGTACTGGCTTCTGTGCCCTTCAATGCAGGACCTGGCATTTCCTGCATTTTTATTAGCTTCCTCATTGTGGTTTTTGTCTTGTTTCAGCTCATTGAGGACCTTTCAAATCCTGATGGTGTCCCCTACCTCTAATGGAAGTTGTGTTATTCTCCCCTTCACAGGTGGGTGAACTGAAGCTTAGGGTACAGGGAGCACGGGGAGGGGGAGAAGGCACTTGCCCAAATCGTGAAGCCGCACGGGGCGGCCTGACTCCAGAGCGCCCACTATGGACCACTGGCCGCCACCTGCCTGCTTGCTGCTCTGCTCTGCTCTGTCCTCCTGTTCTGTCATTTGATACTGGATGCAGGTTAGTTCAGTTTAATTCCAATGGGATTCCTGAGGTCCTATCACAAGCAGGCTCTGTGTTCAATGTATCTCATCAAAAGGCAAAGTTCCTAGGTACATGGATCCTATAGGCCATAGGCTTAGCTGTGGCAACAGCTCCAAAGCCTCAATGACTTAGAATATCCAAAGTTTATTTGTCACTCTGGCTGTATGTCCATGGCGTGTCAGCTGGAGGTCTCCGCTCTCCACGGTCCCTCAAGGACACAGGCTGACAAGGCAGCCGCTGCCTTGAACATTGAAGGTCTCCAAGGAGAGGAGAATGGGGAGCCACGTGGGGGCGGGCTCACTCCAGCAGTAAACACTCATCCCAGGAGGGACACACATCACTTCTGTTCCCTACACATTGTCCACGGCAAGTCCAAGGTTCTACCTGCCCAAGACGGTCCTGGCAGTGTAATCCCACTGTGACGACAGCATGTGGAGACTGAGACAAGACTGCGTGTCTCAGGGCAGAACGCGGTGCATCACACACTGAGCGCCTCAGGCGACCTGGAAAGTAATGTCCTTTTGTGGGATCAGGAAGGTTTTGTGGCGGAAGGACGGTGGGTTTTGAGAGAGAAGCGGGACTGCAGAGGGCAGGCTGTGGGGTCGGTGGGACAGGAACCTAGGCTGAGAGAAGAGTGAGGTCCAAGGCTCAGTGTTGGGGGGCACGCCCCTGAGAGAAGAGGAACACACCCTAGAGCACAGAGTTCGGATGGCTGCATGAGAGGGACAAGGGGGAAGCCGGGAACGTGGCCACATGGAGAAATCTGCTGTCAATTTGGTGGCCTGTGGAAAGCACTGTGGAAGAGGCAGCTGGGATATGATCAAAGCTGTGCTTTAGGAAGTTTCTTCTGACAGCAGCGCAGAGGGGAGTTTCAAGTTATGGCTTCAGGGGCGGGTGGAGGCTGATGGGATACTTTAGCTGAGAGAAGAGGGGGAGCTGGCCCCGCTGTTGAGGAGAGAAAGCAGGGGGAGGGTCCAAGACACGGCATGGAAGTAAAGCTCCAGAACCACAAAATCAGACATGCCATCGGCCGGGACCATCAGATGTAACCAGAGGGAGTGGGCGAAGGAAAGAAAATGCCCTCATTTCAGGCCTGCATGAGGCTCTTGGATGACACCGACATACGTCCCAAGGACCCGCGAGTGGGCTCTGAAGTGCGGACAGGGAAAGCCTCGCTTGGCAGGAGATAGTGGGCCCCTGGTTCCCTAGGTGTCTCAGTGGGCGAGAGCTTGCTGCCAGCCCTATAAAATGTTTTCTTCTCTGGGGGACATTTGAGTTAATTCTCTATTTATTTACTAAGAGTGCTAACCACACAGCGGCACTGACTGTGGGAAATCCTTTTACAACTTAGTAAAGGGTCCTGAAGCTGGTGTGAAAATATGCCTCCTGTTTTCCTTGGACTTTGAAGCATCTCTATTCTATAAAAACATTTTTAGAGATGTTAAGGAATTAACAGTGTGTCGGTGAGTTTATTCTATGTGCATGAACAGGAATTCAATTCAGAAAACCTGCCATAGGTCCTAGGGGGTTTTCAGAGTCACTATGGTGTTACATGCACACCGATCACTATTATGGAGATATCCGAGGTTGAGTTAACCCTCCTTGGTGGAAATGAAGTCAACATCCAGGGAGGCTAAGGTGATTGGACTTCACTGCCGTCTTTCACACACCAGAGAAGCTCAGCCAATGCCAGGGTGTCTAATCCTGCTTGCACAGCAGGTGCACCTGCGAAGGCTGAGGCTCTGCTTCTCGGTAAATGTAAAGCTTTTGTTTTATAATGAATCCGATGCATCAGTAAACATACTTTAATGTTTTTGTGTTGTTGTCTTATCATTAGATCAGAAATTAGACAGCTTGGTAAACAGAAAAATGCAAAGCCTGGAATATGTCAGCTTTTCCTTGGGATTTTTTTTTTGCACATCATGCACAAGCACATTGATTCCATAGCAAACGAACAGGCTCTTGGAACTTGAGTCACAGATACCACGTGAGGTCTTGCCACTTAGAGCGTGGTTCATGGACCAGCAGCATCCTCAGGACCTGGTTGCTTGTCACAGATGCAGAACCTCAGGCCCCAACTCAGACCTACAGCCTCAGAGTCAGTGTTTTAGCAAGATTGCTAGGGGGTTGTTGTGCGCCCTTAATCCTGAGAAGTACTGACAGAAGGACCCGACTACCAGGAGCAGACCCACAGCCCTAACTCTAACCCTTACCCAGCAGTCCTTGAATTTCGGTTCTATTGATTAAACATAGGAGACCACACATGTCTTCCATTTGCTTTCGGTTGGAAACATTATCATTGCCTAGAAGAATCTCCTTCCCTGGGTAATGGAGGGAGGAACCATCGCCCTAGGTTTCCAAAACAATCTGAAACATTTACAGGGTGTCCAGAGTGAATGTAGATCTTTTCTCCAGAGAATCTTCTTTTCTATTCTGGAAGCTCCGCAGCCTGGGACAAGAAGGCGAGGAGAGGCCACATCACCCCCTAACCCCAGAGTGATGGGGACACTCCACAATTCTCTGCCTGTCCCATTAGACATCCTCCTTCCATTAGAGACCCGAAGGCCTGACCCCAGCAGGAGCAGGGCTGGGTTAAGGGGCGGGGCATGGGGCAGGGGCGGGGTGGGTGAGGAAGGCACCAGCGTAACAGGTGCCCAGAGCCACCCCACTGTGCCACCGTCCCCAGCCCGGCTGAAAGTCACGGAAACATTAACTGCCTGTAATTTTGACGTGTCAGATATTTAATAAGGAGCAAATTAGCACTTGGGTCTTTTTTTTTTTTTTCTGAGACAATCCAATTTCTATGCCAGGCACCAACTTCTACATTTCAAAATGCATTTTTGAAGGTTAATTAGAGAAGCAGCGGAGACAGTGTTTTCCAAGAGGGATTTTTCTGGTTCCTTCCAGGTCTATGGATGGCAGAAAAAATAACTTTCAAACACTGTAAATTGAGTATGCGAAGCTGTGAGAATAAACCTATCTCATTAGTCATCGTGTCAATTATAGTATCTAAGGAACAATTTCGTAGCAATAGCATATTTATTTGATGTTGCCAGAGCTACCTGGACCCACTGTTAGGATGGTATTTGTTCTTAATGCTCCGAGTACCTCTTTAACAAAATGGCACTCCATAAAAATTTAGTGTGTTCCTACTGTAATTAAATGGCCCTAGTCATTTTTGCATTTATGATATAAACTATAATGGCTGTAAAATCCCGCAATTAACTTTCCTTGCACCAACATTTCATACTTGAGAAATTCTCATTACAAATTTCATTACTGATTCACTTATCTGTAATTTGTCCTATGTAACCTAAAGAATATTAACAAATTTAGAGTCACTTTTGCTCTATTAAAAGCTAAATATAAAAGTCTTTCACCTAGCAAGTCATTCTTGATATTTCAAAGGGCCCTGAAGTGGTTCAAGTGCCGTGGGGAGGGTGGGAAGGAGAGAAATCATTTGATTGGAAAGAGAGGGGTGAATGTGGAGGCAAATAAGTGGGTGTCATTGAGCTCCCCCGCCTGCTCAGTGAGAGGCACAGGGCCCTTGACCAGGTCCCACGGGGGCGGGGACCAGGGTGTGAGGAGAAAGACAGGGGGAGGGATCCAAGGACTGGGGGTTCCTTTCCAGGAGCCTGGAGCTTTTTTCCACTTCTGCTTTGGTTTCTGGTCTCCCTTAGGGGTCCGGTTGGAGGGACCCCCACAGGTTTATGACTGGCCCTTCTGCTGGTTTTGTTTGGTAGAAAGTCCATCAGAGAGACTTTGTTGTTACCAAAGACAAGATAGAAAAAGAATTTAATGGAAGGTGGAGAAAGAGGCCCCATCTGAGACGCACTTGCATGTCAGTTGTCCCTCTCCAGAGGCACCCATGGGCTCGGGATGACATCAGGAGGAACTTTCTGTCGCCTCTAAAGCCCCCTCCCCAGGAACAAGAGTACATCTGCATCGACTGACCCGGGGTCAGGAGACCCGACTTCTAGTCCTCATTCTGTCATGACCTTGCTGGGGAACTGGGGCAAGTTTTGTCACCTTCCTCTTCCCAGTTCTGGAAGAGGGAGGGGTTTCCCTAGAATGACCTCTGAGAGCCCCTCTGCTCCTCCAAGGACTGCTCATTTCCTGGTAGATAAAACTGAGCGCTGCCATTGTTCCCGTAATGGGTGACATGGGTGCCAGCGGCCCCGTTAGCCGCGGGGTTTCCATAACGATGAGCTCCGCAGGGGCAGCCTGAGCAAATATTTCCCCCCCAACCGCATCCTATCTCAGCGTTCCGCTGCCTTCCATAACTGCCTTCATTTTATTCTAATTTGTAATTAACTTTTACAAAATTAAATTGGAGATAGAAAATTACTGTCCTGACATAAATAATCCTGCTGCTGGATGTGGCAGTGTTAACACAATCAACAATACGATTCATAAATGAAAGAAATGTTGTCCTACTTATGACTTCTGTGTGCTCCATCTTTTATAGAATATTACAGTGTAAATTGAAATTTTATATGATTTAATAAACCTCAAAAAGATATTATGGCCAAGTAACCACATAACTGTAACAAATTGTCCCCCTCCCTTATTATAGAGCTTTCTCCTAGCACGCGCCTCAGCTTCATTATCAAGGCGGCGTCTTTGACAACCCAGAGCCCATTAAAAGCGCCCCGAAGAAAGGGCGCCCCGCACGGTGGAGCTTCCAAATGTGTACCAGGCCGGAATCCTTGAGGATGGCGCTATAAAATCAGAGAACGTTTCCTTTCATTTTTCATCCCGGGCATGAAGCAACAAACGCATTATCTGGCGCCCTAAGCCAGCCCTTCCACGCCTCTGTGTGACCCAAGCCAAGTTCCCCGTCACTGCAAAGACACCGAAAATCATCAAAACAGCAGCAGAGGCGGGGGTTTATTATCCCTCCAAATCTTTAGCTGGTTTTATGGGGTTACTAGTTTAGATTTAAAGTTTCTTTGTTTTCAGAGCGCCAGAGCTCCCATTTGTCAACGATTGCCATTTTTCAAAGGTTTCTGGCTCACCCAGGAATTCATTAGAGTGGTAGCAGCAGTGAAATTCCACCCCCATTTCCTTCCGCTCTCCCGCGCCGGCCCCGCCTCACCCGCGCCCCCGCGCCCACGCACCCCCGTTTGAACGGGGCCGCGGGGATGCCAGCGCCCTCTCCCCTCAGACGGTGGTTTTCTTGGAGCCTCGTGTGATTTCTGCAGCTTCCAGCAACGTGTGGGACACACTTGCACGGGAGAATTTAATGACTTGTTTTACTGCTGCCTGCCATCAATATTTATCTATATTAACTGAGGAGAGGCATTTCTCCCAATGGCGTTTCACACCTCTGAGCATTATACAGTCATTCTAAAGTCGTAAGATGTACCAAATTCTGCGGGCAAACGCAGAGATACAGTGGGAATGGAAATAACCCGACTCAAAGTTTTTAAACCTGAATTGTCTGCAGCAATCTGGAAAAACCACAGCCCAAATTATTCCAGTTGCTCTGGGTACGAATGACTGGGTAAAAAGCCATGGAAACCATTTTTTTCTTGGCTTGGGTTTTTCTCGAGTTAATAGGAGTGCCTTGTAAGTACCTATGAGTATAATGGACGAGAAACACTCAGACGAGGAGATGGGACGATACAGGTGAGTACCGTGCCTCCTTCTGCCTTCATCAGTGGGCAAACAAACGGAAATGTCCCTTCTAGATGTCCCCTCCCCATTCTCTGGTTGTCACTTTTCTCACTGTTTTTCCCCTGCCAGAGAGTCCACGCGAACATTTCCTGGTTTGCATCTCTTCCAAGCACTTTTCAAAAACCCCTACTTACTGTCTGCCTCCCCTGTAGTGTGTAAGCTCCTTGAAGGGCAGCGACAAGCCGGGCTGATTCATCCTTCTGTCTCCAGCACGGAGCACAGGCCTGGCGTGTGTCAGGGGCCACTTTCCATTTGTCGAGTGAATTATCCTTCCTGGCAGAGAATGACTTCGAAGGACAGTGGGTGTGTCTAGTACCTGTACAGACCACTGCATTTTAAGCCAGAAGCTTTAAAAGGATCATTTAAACATCTCATGCTTGAGTTTTCCTCAAAGATCAGCATTTCCAAGAGGGAAAGGATGCCACAGATCAGTTGGGCTAATCCTTCCCCTTACAGAGGCAAGAACTCGGTCCCAGAGGGATTAAGGGATTCGTCCAAGGTCGTCTGGCTCTGCAGTGGGAGACGTAGCTCCAGAACCCAGGCTTCTGGTGGCCTGCTGGTTCTGGCTCTCTCGTACGCTGTCCTCTGTCTCCAAAGATAAGCTCTCCGGCCAACGGCTAGAACAGCTTGACTTTCACATTCTGGGCAGAAAATGTACCTCCTATCGTTCTCCCCTCTTTAGAAATTATGTTTATGGGACATCTGGGCAAGAGAATTAGTTCTCAATTCATAATAGATAAGGTTTACATTTTTAATAACAGAATGAGAACTTCAGAGATCTTTATAATGGCACTATTAGCCCGCCACACTTAGGTTTTATATTCTTCGAAGATTACTCACCCAATGACTTTACACACTTTGGAGGAAACACAAGACATGGAAAGAGAACTTGTGAACAGGGCAGATGCTCAGTGGGAATCTGGTTCCCAGGCTCTGGGAAGTAAGCCGATGTTAGTGGGTGCATTCTGTGCAACAGGACAGACACATTGCACATTTGCTTTAAAGGACATAAAGTGGAATTAATTTATTCTCATTTTCAGGCTTGGGAGCACTCCTTGAGTGAACCAGCGATGCTCTGGAGAATGAACAGCAAGACAGAAAAATCACTGTAGAAGCAGAAAACCAGTAGGTAAGACCCTGTACATATCAACCCACATGCGGGCATGACTTCCAGCATGACTAACAAAGTGGTTCCTGTCCCCAAGCATATAGATAGAGATAGATTTAAACGGGGTGAGGGGGAAAAACGCTATTCAGACAATACTAGTGCAGCTTGCTGTTTACAGAA
Organism: Pteronotus mesoamericanus; assembly: GCF_021234165.1. Taxonomy (NCBI): domain Eukaryota; kingdom Metazoa; phylum Chordata; class Mammalia; order Chiroptera; family Mormoopidae; genus Pteronotus; species Pteronotus mesoamericanus. The sequence goes on along the minus strand of NW_026555329.1, from coordinate 2,737,277 downwards.
AACCCAGGAAGACGTAGGTGTAATTTTGTGCCATCCCAGGCATTAGTGCTCACTGTAAGTATAATTGTCTACTAAAATAAGGTCTCTTTTCTCCAAATGCCATCTGCTTATCAATAGTTCTGAATAAAATTAACAGCAAAGGTAAAGAAGAGCATGGTTCCGAACACAGGGCAGCGTCTTTGAAAAGGGGCCGGTATGTAAAGCTTCCCTTCAACATCAAATCAATATCCCATTTTCTTAGTGATTAATCCAAATGAGCACCCAGCTCTTAACATTTTGACAGGTGTATTATCTCGATGTTTTATTCACTCTCTATACTTCCAAAGCAGGATAATTTTCATGTCAGTTGATTATCTTATTGATATTCCCTGGATTAGGTCAGTGAAACAGGCACAGATGAAAAATCAGGTTTAGGGATCTTGAAATCGGGATACAGAAGCGTGTTCTTCCTCCTTTCAGGCTAACAAGCACTGACAGGTAGTCACAGCGTCACACTGTCAACGCTGTGACTTCTGTCGTCTGCATCATAATCTGTTTCTTAGTAACACTTGGTCTGAGCAGCAGTAATAGAATTAATTATACTTCATTTTGCTGCCTTTAACAGTATTGACCAAATTTAAGAACAAATGAGAAGTGCTTATCAAGCTTGAAGAAAATAATCCATCAGTGGCACAATTTAAATTCTCTGCAGTTCTCTTATTAATCAAAGTAACACTTACTATCCTATCTCCACTTCCCATTAACAGTCATTAAGCCCTGCTGCTGATTGAAGCAATTTCTTTAGGGACCTCAACCTCATTTTTAAGAGAAGCTTCTTTAGTGGAAAACAATATCATATAAGCACGGTGACTTAAAAGAGAGGAAGAGGTTCTTCAATCATGTTCTGACCTTGATAGTTTTCAGTGCTGGAAGTTCACAAAAGTACACAGCTGTGAGGTTGGAAACTTCGGAGGTGGATGGGCTGCCCTGGCCGCCGCACCGGAAGGGGGCATGGGTCCAACAAGCAAGGCCTACACTCGGGTCCAACACCTCACCAGCCTTGGCTCAACGCCACTGTGGCCTTTGCATTCTTTCAAGTGCAAGGTCAGACGCATCCCAGAACCAAGGAACACACCGAGAAGGGTTTACCAGGACACCTCAGTCTTGACTTGTGGTTCCAAGGAAGTGCTTGGTGGAGAGGTGGGAGAAAGAATTCTGGCGCCAGAAGACTTGGGTTTGAGGCAACACTCCACACTTCTAAACTATGACCTTGAGAAACTGGCCGAGTCTTTCTTGCCTCCATTTTCCTCTCAAGTGGAAATAATAGTATCATCGGCTAAGCTCACCTCTCCAAATTGTTGGGGAAGCACAGGAGAAAATGTTTATGAATGGCTTCGGAAAGCGTTCGGCACTGTTGTACAAGTGTTAACCACTGAGGCCCTGGAAGCTCAGACAGCGCTTCATTCAACTCTCCCCCCACCTGCTGGCCCCATGTCGATGCGCAGTAGGTACCCAACAAACACTGAATTAATGTTAAAGAAGCCCTATTTCTAAAAAGGAGAATAAAGTGACCCATGTGATTAAAACAGAATAGTCTTTTCAAAAACACCCGTAATGTGCATGGAATGGAAGGGACCCAAGCGCGACTCCAAGGAACGGAGGAAAAAACAACACATTCCTAGAATCAAGGGCGTTGGGCCCCAGTGTCTGGGGAGCTAAAGGGTTCTGTGGTGGGGGAAATGGTGATCCTACGAGGGAAAGTCCAGAACATGCTGGTGATTGGCAAGGTAAAGCAATACCGCCTGCCAGTTTGGTCGCACCAGCAGAGTTGGTAGAGTTGGGACAGTTTCCGCTCTGGTGCCAACTGCACTCTGCCTCTGGGGATTTAACACCAGGGCCACTGACAGCCACTCTAGCCGGCAGGCTATTAATAGTCTAGTCACCAAGTTGAAGGCAAAGCAATCGCCTATCAGGAAGGGGGGTGGACTTGGGAATTAGGCTCTGGAACTGAATCTTATCTGCATCACCTGTGTATTGTGCCAAGGTACCAGTGTTCTGGAGTCTCGCCGCCTCATCTGCACCAGTCCCCCTTGGAAACTGGTGTTTTCTCTGGTTATTAACTGTCATTCACCCTAATCCCAATGTTTACAAAAGGCTAATACAACATGGCACTGGTTATAGAATTTCAAGGGGGTAAAACACTCAGTGTTCATCCTGCTCAATCTTACTAATGAGGAAGACGGGCTCAGAGGGGGCCAGCGTCTTGCCTGAGGTCACCCAGCCAGGCACGGCTGGCCATCTTTGGCTCATCTGGAAGTGACCTCGCTCCTTGGAGCAGCCATCTGAGATTCGTTGTGAAGCTCTTCTCTTCCCCGCAGAGGAGGTGGTGTGTCCGTGGAGCCCTCTCAGGACGGAGTTCGGCATGTGTGTCCCCTCCTTATCTCTGTGCTTTATACCCAGAACCCTTTCGCTGTGGCTTTGGCTCAAAGGTAAGGGGTTCAGAGACTGGACAGCTGAGACAGATCCATTCTTTTCCTTCGATGCTCAGAGTCCCAGGGGGGATAAATCAAGGCCTGGATCCGATCTGCTTGGCCCGCATGGACACGGAGATGCCTTTCAATAGGCCACTGGGCCTGATGCATAAAGACAATCCTATAATCAATGAAGAGATGGAACTACCTCGGATTCTGATGACCCCCGATGTTTCCAGCTGCAGAACGTGCCCTGCTCCTGCGATGGCCCCAGAGGCCACAGAGCGCAGAGTTCAGCGCGGAGCGAATTTTCTTCCCTTGAAGAGTTGAAGGGCAGCACCCACCACTTAATTTCTAAGACATTAAATGTATGATTCTCATCCAAGAAATGAAACACCGAGCTGAGTTTTTGGATCAATGGAATACCTACTCCTGTTAAAGCACTTAAAGAGGAAAACATCTACAAAATGTCCCATTAGGCTGACAAATTTATAACACGATGAAAAGTGTGCCAGCCGTTTCAAAGCCGAATAGAGCGCTGGGTTTCAAGAGTATGAATGGATTTGAGTTCAGCGATATTTCATCGACAGGAACGAGTTTAGCGATCGCGTCTCTTCCCAATATTTCCCACATTTACTTTTCACTGGACATATGTTTGCCATGACAGTATGTGGACATCAACTTAAAAAATAAGTTGTAAAATGAATGATATTAAATGGACTTTCACAGCGGGAAGCCTTGGAAATATATTCTCATCTTGATGTGTGGGGCTGTACAGACATAAATGCCATTAGCATTAATGGTAATTAGGTGCGTAAATCCCCGTGCTCGGGCTGAGAATATGCCCCTTAGTTTGCAAGTACAATGACGGGCTCATTTTTGAAACTAGAAACAGCTGAGACTTTTTTCTCCCTCTAAATGGGAGAGATCGACAGAGCGGCTCAGAACATAAAATCCGATCACCCACTTTCACAAAACATGCAGTACATGCACTTTAAAACTCTTTTACCTGGAAAAAGATGAAGATGTAGGGAAAAATCTCAGACTGCACTCTATTTATGCTTTATCATTCGTAGTTTCCTGTCACCTGCTAGGGCGGTTACACTACAGGAGCTATGTGCTCTCATAATGAACTTGGTTTATTATGGTCTGATGGCTAGTGAGAATCATATTTTTCAGTTAACCCGGAAAGGGCTGTTTAGCCACAATGAAAATTTGCAGCAAGTAAGCAAATTTAGCATCCTGTTCACCAAAGCCAACATATTCTAATCTCATTAAAACAGGCAGGCCGATGACAGTACCAGGAAAAACATCCAAGTCTTCTCTTTTTAATTCTTAAATTAATAAGGCAGTGTGAGACAAGTGTTTGAGCAGGCCTCGCCTTACACCGCAGGAAAACAAAAACAAAGCCCCCTTTGCCCAAAAGTCAGACGACATTACCGCAGAGGGCCGCCTGCTTTGTAACTTGACAAACACTTCATCAGGGTACGATGGGGCAAAGAGACACATGTAATTAAAATACACTCAAAAACAAGGTGTTGTGGCTTTCAATTATAATGGAACGAAGACGCAACCATATTATTTCTCCAAACTATTTTCACTTAGCACAGTTGGGATGGAATTATTGCCATGACCTTTTAAAAATGTGAAGAGTGAATCGATACCCTTTCAGAGGCAAGATTGCAGCAGCAGAATTGGCCGTGCTGTAATGGTGTGTATTTCTGCATCAGGAGGCAGTTGAAACCTAATTATCGTCAATCACATACAAGGTACCTCCACGTCCTGATGAGCCCAGGCAGGCAGTGGCGTGCATGGGAGGGTCCGCCGCACAAGTGGGTCTTCGAGAGGGAGGAGCACGTGAAGGGGCCAGGAGACCTGGGAATCCCTGGGCCTGCGGAGTAAGGCTTACAGGTGACTTATAGGGACTGTCACTCATTTACAATAACTAACACTGGCCTGTCAGAAACAGCCACCTGTAAATGATGTATGAGTGGCTGGCAGCCTGCCATCCCCCAATAGACCTTGCAGCCAAGAATCACATTTTATTGCCGAGGTCATCCAAGTTCTTCCTTGGATACATGCCATATATGATTAAAAAAAAAATAACAAACAGCCAATCAGCAACATTTCTTAAGGTTCAAGGGCAAAACAGCCAACCTGCTTTTAGAAAATAGGAAACAAGCATCCAAGATGCATTAGCAGGTGCTTTTTAATTGCTTCTTTCCCGATACAAAGAAGCAACACTGTGGAGAGGCCTGAGGTCGGTGACTCGATGTCAGATGGAGAGATTACATATGGATAGTCACTTCTTCTAAGCGGTTTCATCC